>NC_034181.2:48537715-48732715 GCF_002021735.2 Oncorhynchus kisutch | reverse complement strand
CATGTTGATGATTTAATTACTATGCTGTTTGTAACTACCCTGGTAGGTTGACTGACAACCTAATCCAGGTTGCAGGCACTGGTTACAGTTTGACATTTTTTCCTGAGTGGGCAGCTTGATGATAGTCAGTCAATATTTAAATCACCCAGAAAATAAACTTCTCTGTTGACATCACATACATTATCAAGCACTTCACACATTATCCAAATACTGACTGTTAGCACTTGGTGGTTTATAGCAGCTTCCCACAAGAATGGGCTTTAGGTGAGGCAGTTTAATGGCTGTGTTAGGAGACAAATGGATCATCAACTTTGAAGATGCTCCACTACTAACCCAAATGACAGATGTAATCCTGTACAGAATACAAATATTCAAAAACATGCATCCTGTTTGCAGCAGGGCACTTAAGTAATACTGCCAGAAGGGTGGCAAATAAATTTACTTTTTGTCTATATACAAAGTGTTATGTTTGGGGAAAATCCTAGAAATAAAACATCACTGAGTACCACTCTTTATATTATCAAGAATGGTGGTGGCTGCATCATGTTATAGGTATGCTTGTCATCGGCAAGGACTAAACAGTTTTTTATTATAAAAAATAAACGGAATACAGCTATAAGCACAGACAAAATCCTAGATGAAAACCTGGTTCAGGCTGGCTGAATACCAAGATGAAATTGAATGTTCCTGAGTGGCCTAGTTACAGTTTTTACTCTTAGAGACATACCCAAAAACACTCACAGCTGTACATTTTTCCCCAAAAGTGGTTCTTTAAAGTATTGACTCAGGGTTGTGAATACTTATGTAAATGGTATACTATATTTCTGTATTACATTTTTCTAACTATGCAACAAATACTCAAAAGATGTTTTCACTTTGTCATTGTGCGGTATTATGTATAGATTGGTGAGAGAAAAATAATGTAATTCATTTTATATTCAGGCTGTAGCACACACAATAAAATGTGGAATACGTTAAGGGGTATGAATACTTTCTGAAGGCACTTTATCCCTCTTTGTTTCAATAAGAGCCTGATGCGCCAAAGGAGAATGCCAGACCTGTGAAAAAAGGTAGGTAATTCCAGTATTGACACATCAACAATGTTAATTATTATAATTATCACACATTGACAGTGTCTAAATATCATCCTTACCTTTACTGAATGCTGTTTATGAACAATCTGAAATGTCTGAAGATCAAGGAGTGGTCCTATTTCTTTAGATTGTGTTCTCTCTTGTCAATGCAGATACTCCCAAAGAAAAGGCTTCCAAATCAGTCCCTGTAATGAAAGGTATTCATGTATTGTTTGGCAGCTGTAGAAATGCCAGAATGTTGTCGCAAAGCCAACTTTTTGATCAATTCTAGACTGCCTTTTTGGAATAATTTCAGGGTATTGCAATTTGAGTTGAAGTGTGTCCTTTAATACATTTAGCTCGCTAAACAGCCATGAATCACAGTTTGGTTTATTTTGCAGTTTCTGAAGTAAACCTGAACGCATTGTATTAGGTGCTCTTTTTTTAAGTTTATGCCAGTATTTAGCTTTAAATGGATTGATTACCCTATATTCATAACCCGGATGAATAAGTTGGACTATAGTATTGGTATAGTGCCAGACGTGTCCCCCTGCTTAAGCCAGTACATGTTCAGGCCCCTCTGAAGTTTGCTAGAGAGCATTTGGATGATCCAGAAGAAGATTGGGAGAATGTCATATGGTCAGATGAAATCAAAATATAACTTTTTGGTAAAAAGTCAACTCGTCGTGTTTGGAGGACAAAGAATGCTGAGCTGCATCCAAACCATACCTACTGTGAAGCATGGGGGTGGAAACATCATCATGCTTTGGGGCTGTTTTTCTGCAAAGGGACCAGGACGACTGATCCGTGTAAAGGAAAGAATGAATGGGGCAATATATGGTGAGATTTTGAGTGAAAACCTCTTTCCATCAGCAAGGGCATTGAAGATGAAACGTGGCTGGGTCTTTCAGCATGACAATGATCCCAATCACACCACCCGGGCAACGAAGGAGTGGCTTCGTAAGAAGTATTTCAAGGTCTTGGAGTGGCCTAGCCAGTCTCCAGATCTCAACCCCATAGAAAATCTTTGGAGGGAGTTGAAAGTCCCTGTTGTCCAGCAACAGCCCCAAAACATCACTGCTCTAGAAGAGATCTGCAAGGAGGAATGGGCCAAAATACCAGCAACAGTGTGTGAAAACCTTGTGAAGACTTACAGAAAACGTTTGACCTCTGTTATGGCCAACAAAGGGTATATAACAAAGTATTGAGCAACTTTTGTTATTGACCAAATACTTTTTTGCCACCATAATTTGCAAATAAATAAATTAAAAATCCTACAATGTGATATTCTGGATTTTTTTTCTCATTTTGTCTGTCATAGTTGAAGTGTACCTATGATGAAAATTACAGGCCTCGCTCATCTTTTTAAGTGGGAGAACTTGCACAATTGGTGGCTGACTAAATACTTTTTTGCTCCACCGTATATAGTTGGAATCAAAGTGATAATTAAACAACAGAAGATTGATATAGTTTTGCGTTGCCTGATCGAATGGAATTTTCCTCCTCAGTTACACCTCATAATCAGAATTGTAGTGTTAAGTCAAGTGCAGTTTGCCATTTATTTCTGTTTGTCTGAAACCCAGTCTGAATCTGCCAAATGATAGCTACCCTGTTGCTTTTCAATAGCACAACAAATGGCGCTGACAGAGAGGACTGCCTCGATTCTAGTCCTTAGGAAACTTTGCAGTATTTTATTTTTTATGTATTATTTCTTACATTATTAGCCCAGAAAATCTTGTGTTATTACATACAGCCGGGAAGAACTATTTAATATCAGAGCGGCATCAACTTACCAGCACTATGACCAGGAATAGGATTTTTCCGTAACGGATCCTTTGTCCAGGGCATTTGAACTGGTTCCAGAGGCCGAACCAAAACAACGCTGCCGGAGGAGAGGGAGTCGGAGCGGTCTTCTAGTCAGACTTCAGAGGCTTGCAACACCACCCACCGCTTCCGAGTATATTATCCGTTAATGTCCAGTCTCTAGATAACAAAGTTAACAAAATCGGGGAAGGTTTGCTTTCCAGAGAGACATCAGGGATGGCTCAGAAACATGGCTCTCTCAGGATATGCTGCCAGTACAGCCACCTGGATTCTCAGTGCATCGCGCCGACAGGAGTAAACCTCTCTCTGAGAAGAAGAAGGGCAGAGGTGTATATTTCATGATTAACGACTCATGGTGTAATTGTACACCTGACCTAGAATTCCTCACAAGAAATTGCTGACCGTATTATCTTCGTTTATTGTCACAGCCATGTATATGCCCCCTCAAGGCGATACCACGACGGCCCCCAAGCAACTTCACTGGACTCTATGCAAACTGGAAACCATATATCCTAAGACTGAATGTATTGTAGTTGGGGATTTTAACAAAGCAAATTTGAGAAAAAAGCTACCTAAATGCTATCAGCATATCGACTGTAGCACTCGCGCTGAAAAAACACTGGACTATTGTTACTCTAACTCCTGCAATGCATACAAGGTCCTCCCCCACCCTCTTTTCGGCAAATCTGACCATGACTCCATTTAGCCCCTCCCTTCCTATAGGCAGGAACTCAAACAGGAAGTACCCATGCTAAGGACTATTCATTAGTCTGACCAATTGGAATCCATGCTTCAAGATTGTTTTGATCACACAGACTGGGATATGTTCCAGGTAGCCTCAGAGAATAATATTGACATATACTCTGATCGGTGAGTGACTCTATAAGGAAGTGTATAGGACCTGTCATACCCAGTGGGACAATTAAAACCTACCCTAACCAGAAACCGTATAAAGATGGCGGGCCTGCTGGTAAATAAAGCCCAACCCAACCAGGAAGCGGAGCTACCTACGGTAGGAGTCCTGACAGTACCCCCCCCCCCCCCCCCTGACACGCGGCTTACGCAGCGCGCCGACACCGGCCTCGAGGGCGACCCGAAGTGCGAGGCGCAGAGCGATCCGGATGGAGGCGATGGAAATCCCTCAACAGTGACGGTTCCAAGATGTCCCCCACCGGTACCCAGCATCTCTCCTCCGGACAGTACCCCTCCCAGTAGTATCCCAGAATTGCCCGTATCGTGTACGCCGGGGACCCCTCGATGTCCAGAGGGGGCGGAGGGACCTCCGGAACCTCACCGTCCTGCAGGGGACCAGCTACCACCAGCCTGAGGAGAGACACATGAAACGAGGGGTTAATGCGATAATAGGAAGGGAGTTGTAACCAAAAACACACCTCGTTTATCCTCCTCAGGACTTTTAAGGGCCCCACACACTGCGACTCCAGCTTCCGGCAGGGCAAGCGGAGGGGCAGGTTTCGGGTCGAGAGCCAGACGCTATCCCCCGGTACAAACACGGGGGCCTCACTCCGGTGGCAGTCAGCACTCCTCTTCGGCCGTCCACTGGCTTGTTTGAGGGATTCCTGGACGGCCTTCCATGTTTTCTTGGAGCGCTGCACCTACTCCTTCACCGCAGGAGCCTCGGTCTGACTCGGATGCCAAGGTGCCAGGCTGGTAGCCCAACACACACTGAAACGGTGATAAGTTCATCGAGGAGTGACGTACCTAGACCACTCCCTTGGCCGGTCCTGGCAATACGACCGCAGAAACCTACCCACCTCCTGGTTCACTCTCTCCACCTGCCCATTACTCTCTGGGTGATAACCGGAGGTCAGGCTGATCAAGACCCCCGGACGCTCCATGAACGCCCTCCATACCCAGGACGTGAACTGGGGACCCCGATGAGAGACAATGTCCTCCAGCACCCCATAGTGCTGGAAGACATGGGTAAATAGCACCTCCGAGTCTGTAGGGCTGTAGGGAGACCGGGCAACGGGAGGAGACGGCAGGACTTAGAAAACCAAGACCATAGTGTTCCCCTGGGACGGGGGAAGATCGGTCAGGAAATCCACTGATAAGTGACACCATGGCCGTTGTGGAATGGGGAAGGGTTGTAACTTCCCTCTAGGAAGGTGCCTAGGAGCCTAGTGGGGCACACACTGAACAGGAAGAGACATAAAACCTAATGTCTCTCGCAAAGGTGGGCCACAAATACTTCCCTCGGAGGCCCCCCACTGTAATCGCCACCCCAGGATGACCCGAGGAGGGTAGGGTGTGAGCCCACCGAATCAGTTGGTCCCGAACACCAAGCGACACGTACTTAGGCCCAGTCGGACACTGAGGAGGCGCAGGTTCTGCCCTCAATGCCCGCTCAATGTCCAATTCCACCTCCCATACCACTGGTACCACCAGCCTCGAGGCTGAAAGGATGGGAGTAGGCTCGATGGACTGATCCTCCGTGTCATAGAGACGGGACAGCGTGTCGGCCTTTGTGTCCAGGGAGCCTGGTCTATAAGACAGAGTGAACCTGAATTGGGTGAAGCTCATGGCCCACCTTGCCTGACGTGGATTCAGTCTCCTAGCTAGAAAAGGGTGCTTAGCCCCCTCAAGCCAGTGTCTCCACACCCTCAGGGCTTTTACCACCTCTAACAACCCCCGCTCCCCCACATCATAGTTACGCTCTGGTGGAGTTTTGGTGGCGTACCTGAGCGCTGTGATAGCAAGGCACCCACCCCAGCCTCGGACGCGTCCACCTCCACTATGAATGCTAGAGAGGGGTCCGGGTGGGCCAACACGGGTGCATCCGTGAACAGCGCTTTCAACCTATTGAAGGCTCTGTCCGCCTCAGCCGAACACCGCAAACGCACCGCACCCCCCCCTTCAGCAGTGAGGTAATGTGGGCCGCTACCTGGCCAAAACCCCGGATAAACCTCCGGTAGTAATTGGCAAACCCAAGGAACCGCTGCACCTCCTTCACTGTGGTCAAGTCTGCCAATTACGCACGGCCTTAATGCGGTCACACTCCATCACCACCCCCGAGGTGGAAATGCGATAGCCCAGGAAGGAGACGGCTCATTTGGAGAACACACACTTCTCAGCCTTGACGTATAGGTCATGCTCCAGCAGTCTACCAAGCACCTTGCGCACCAGAGACACATGCGTGGCGCGGGTGGCGGAATAGATCAGAATATCATCGATATAGACAACCACGCCCTGCCCGTGCAGCTCCCTGAGAATTTCATCTACAAAGGATTGAAATATGGCTGGAGCATTCTTTAACACATACGGCCTTGTTAGAAATTGGATATGTAGACGGGCGAGTCGGTCAAGGATCGATTCAGACAAGGTGGTAAATTGTATGACAAGCAACAGTTGATTCAGAGTGAAGATATCTAGAACAGCGTAATTACGGCTCTCCCGCTGGTTCGTACGGAACTGCAGACAAAGAGACCGATACAATCAGTACATCACTTCTATATAGAACAGAAAGTAGGTTGATTCTGGAAGATCGGATCTTTGGATTGGTTCAGCTGGGGTGTAGTCTGTAGTCTTCCGCCATTGGCTCAGTTGTCTGTCCGTCATCGTAGAATCCTCTTCGGGCACACAATGTTCAGCTACAAAGGAGATTATGTGTGTGCGCGCTGGTTTTGGCCATTAGTGTAATGCGGGAGCTATCCTGTAGGGGACCCCACAGGCTTTACTTTGAGTTGTAGCCCTGTATTAACAATAGTTTGGTCACCTGCATAAGAAATAGCATTTCTCTACAGCCTGACGAGGTACTCATAGTGGCCCGATGTGGTACTAAACACGGTTTTCCACTCGTCTCCATCCAGAATTACGCACCAGACTATACGCGCTCCTGAGATCCAGTTTTGTGAAAAACTGTGCTCCGTGAAATGATTCCACCGTGTAGCGATGAGAGGTAGTGGGTAACTAAACCCCACTTTGATGGCATTTAGACCTCTGTAATCAATGCACGGACGCAGACCTCCCTCCTTTTTCTTCACAAAAAAGAAACTCGAGGAGACGGGTGAGATGGAGCGCTGAATGTACCCCTGCCCCAGAGATTCCGTGACATATGTCTCCATAGCCAACGTCTCCTCCTGTGACGATGAGTACACGTGACTCTTGGGAAGCGCAGCGTTTACCTGGAGATTTATTGCACAATCCCCCTGTCGATGAGGTGGTAATTTAGTCACTCTCTTCTTACTGAAAGCGATTGCCAAATCGGCATATTCAGGGGGGATGCGCACAGTGGAAGCCTGTTCTGGACTCTCCACCGACGTGGCACCGATGGAAACTCCCATACACCTTCCTGAACACTCCTCTGACCACCCCTGGAGAACTCCCTGTCTCCACGAAATCGTAGGATTGTGACTAGCCAGCCAGGGAATCCCCAGGACCACTGGAAACGCAGGCGAATCGATAATGAAGAGACTAATCCGCTCCTTATGATTCCCCTGCGTCACCATGTCCAGTGGAACCGTGGCCTCCCTGACCAACCCTGACCCTAATGGCCAGCTATCTAGGGAGTGCACGGGGAAGGGAGAATCTACCGGCACTAGTGGAACACCCAGTTTGATGGCGAGTCCGCAATCCATAAAATTCTCAGCTGTGCCTGAATCGACTAGCGCCTTTTGCTGGGAAGAGGGGAAAAAAAATCAAGAAACAAAATCAAGACAAACATTTGACCAACAGGGGGTTCTGGATGAGTTTGGTGCTGACTCACCAAAACAAATGCCCCAAACACGGGGGACTTAAACAGTCCAGCAAAAAAAAAAAACACAGGCGGGCCTGCTGGTAAATAAAGCCAAACCAATCAGCCTAAAACAAACACAGGTGAAACCAATAAACAGAAAAGGGGAAAAGGGATCAGTGGCAGCAAGTAGGCCGGTGACGACGACCGCGGAGCGCCACCCGAAAAGGTAGAGGAGCTACCTTCGGTAGGGGTCGTGACACCAACCTTAATATGATGGTTATTATATCAATATTTGCGCATAAAGACGTTTCCACTGCTATTTCTCACATAATTCATTTTACAGACTCTAAAAGATCCCACCTTGTCTAACGTATTTTGTTTTGTCGACATAGTTTACCAACCAATTTTACCAACAATTTTGTATTTTGTTTTGTCGACATAGTTTACCAACCAATTTTACCAACAATTTTGCTGTTTTACATCAACCCTGTCGTGACATTTTGTACTTTGTACTTTACTAACATAAAAAGGTTGGATGGAAATCTGGGTTAATGGCACAAAAATGGTTAGAAGATTTTCAGAAACACATAACAATTGTTTTATTGGTATCCCTTTCTAATATAGAAAAGTCTGCTGAGAAGAAGCCTGCCAAAGAAGAGAAAGCAAAGGGTAATAAACCCTATTCTTTTATATTCCATTCCATTCTAGTCTTTTCTATTTTATTCTATTTCTATTCTATCCTATTCAGCAACTGAAATCTAAAGTTCTAATAGTTGTGTCAACAAGACGAGATTTGTAAAAGCTAGCCACGTGAGACTAGGGTTTGGTTTAAGCATGCTATGGTTAGGGCAAAGTTAGAGAAAATAAACATGCCAAAACAAAGACACTTGCAGCATACCAGTCCTGCAAGTTATGCCACCCCCGACCAACTTTTTATTCATTCCACACCTCTTCTTTCCAAAACGTAACTTACAGAGGTTTCCATCCTCAAAACAATTAGCTCAAGTCTGTGTTACTCATGAATGTCTAGACTCATTGAAACATTGATCATCGTGACATTAAAATCATGACCTCTTTCTTCAACAGCAGAGCCTGTTATAACAGACCCCTTTGCCACAGAAGGTAAATATTATTTTCACACAGTAGCACTCCAAATATTATATTTTAAGGGCAGTCTATGGATCACATACCAGTTACACTTTTAATCAAGTATAACTTATAAGGCCTTCATAAGCCCTGTGCAGTATAAGGCCAACATAAATGCTTCACAAATTATTTATAAGCTAATGATGGGAAGTGGACTGTTTATTTTTTTTATACTCTGGATAATTTTCAGATGAGATGCCCTACTTCCAGTGCTTTTTTGTGGATGAAGATGAGGCCCAGTATCCCTTCTACCCTTTCTCACCTCTCCAGATGTGAGAGCCCTGCCCAGTGAAGAGCACAGTATAGAAAGCAATGGGACGAGATGGGCTACACCTTTAGTGTGGAGTTCATAATAAAACCAAGCCATGGAATCCACTACTGCTATGTTTCAGCCTAGCATCCTGAGCTGGTCTTCAACAGAAACCTAGGACAGCAGCACTTTGAGTGAATTCGTTGAGCTCTCATGGGTAGCCAACATCATTCCTGTCCAAATGTGTTCGTGTTATATTTTGTTTTTGATAGCTGATATGGCATGAGTTGATCTATATCAGGACATAAGTATTTTGAATGAAACAATGCATACTGTGTTTACATCTGCATCTGCATTTGCTTGATTCAATTCCCGCTTTGATAGTTGTCAGTTTTCTCAATTGAATGGTATATTTAAACAAATTTGAACACAGATTGTACCGTTGGCTTTCATACTTTTCAAATTCTCAGTGCAGCGCAAGCAATTTATCTGTCTGTCATCACATTCAGTTGAATTGGAGCTGCATATGGAAGCCGAGCAGTGTTGGTCTAGAATTTGGGGGAAGAGCTTGGTTGGGCTGGACTACAGACTGCTGCTCTGTTGCTGTGGACTCTGAATTACGCTTTATTTACATGAACATGGGCTCAATATCATTGCTCTCATACTAAGACATCAGTGGGTCGTTCCATCTAAAAAAAATCACAAGAAAGAGGCTTTCGACACCTACCTTCTCAGATTGTACTGAAATTGTTTCTGTTAGAGAACAGATAAGATTAGTGTTCCTGCGACAATATTTTGTTGAAATATAATTTGATATCTGAGAAATTAAGCTAATTGATTCCACCCAAATTGGCCATTACATTCAATAAATATAGACCCTAACCTCCAGGATTGCTTTTCTTAAGGAATTCCTCCCCCACATGTTAAAGGGACAGTTCACCTAAATTACATAATTACATTTGGTTTCCTTACCTGTTAGCAGTCTTTGTAGAAATAAATTAAACAGCCCATGTGTTGGTTTTGTTGTCCACTGACTCAAATGCAAACTGTTTTGCATTTGTGACACAACTCCAATGCAAGTCAATGGTACCTGTATTAGCATTTTCATGCTTCATGTCCAAATCCTTCTGAAGTATTTAAAGCTGTTATGATTTAGATGACAGACAGATGATTTAGATATGAAGCTTGGAAATGCTTAGGTACCATTGACTTGCATTGGATTTGTGCCACAAATGCTAAAAAGTTAGCATTTCAAACACCGGCCAGATTAACAAAACCAAAACATGGGTTGCTGTCATAACTTGTCCCTAAACTGCTTACAGGGTAAGGAAACAATATGTCATTTGGGTGAACAATCCCTTTAACACTGAGAGGGATTCTGAAAAAAATAACTACAAGTAGGAACAGCACCATCTAGTGGTCAGAACATTGTAATATCAAGATGTAGGATGGGGCATTAACCTAACTTAAATGATTAATTTCTCTGAACAGGAAGAAAAATACATCACCAAATTCACTGAGAATACATTACATAGGATGAAGAAATAACACTGAGCCACAGCTCCATACTATTCGTCAAACATAGAGAACTAATACTGTATTCTCTTTATTAGGGTGGGATTGGCTTGGGGTGTGTGGTGTCCGTGGGTGGCTTTTGATAGTTTCTTTCGATTCCTCATGTCTTACTCCTTGTTAGAAAAAGGTTTGGTCCAAATCCGATGTTAGGTACTATATTTATTGAATATTATATGATTCATATAATATTCAATAATTATAATACCGAACATCGGATTTGGACAAAATGTTCTTCTAACAAGGAGTGAGACATGAGGAATCGATCAATTTAAATGGGCAATTTGTGTGCAATCAATTAGCGTAAATACTCAGAGATTAAATTATATTTAACAAAATAATATTGCAGAAATGCTAATCTTATCTGTTTCTAACTACAGAAATGAAATTGTTTCAGACCAATCTGCGATGGTGGGTGTCATGGCTTGCTGAAATGACATACAACAACCTCAGTGGATTTTTACCTTACTTTGTGAGACGTTTTTGTTTTTAATGTTGCATTTCTTGCCCTTCTGTTCACAATGGTAACTCACAATGAGATAGTACTTCCATTGTAGCTGAATATGTTTCCTCATTGATTTTCAGGTTACATTGCTTTCTTCCATTTTCTTCTATTCCTCTTCATCAGTCTGCGTTTGTTAACTTTGAGGAAGCATAAAGTTTTTCATCAAATTCGTAGGGACCTCATACTCACATAAAAAAAATGATGTTGGTGCCTCGAAGTCTGTGAAGTTGTTTTTGTATTGTATGTACTATATGTCTGGAAAGGAATAACCATAACCTATATGTCCATGAGAGCTCCCAGATTCTGATAAAACACCCTCTGGCTTTCCCACAGGTGACAAGTGGCAGACTCAGTCATAGTGTTCTGAAGCCTTATCAACCATCTATACTTCTACAAAATGCTCCTCATTTTGATAGGAGTGCTGATTCTAAGCATTCAATTGTCTGAACCTCCAGAATGAGGTTGAAGAATAATTTTTAATGGGTAACACGTCCGTTGGAATGCACTTGTTGCAATCAGGTGTCGCTGAAATATTTCATTTTGTGTGATAATCCATTTTGAACTCATTTAAAGTTGGTGTTGTCCATTTGTATCAACATAAGTTAGATATCATTTCTTGCACTGGATTACACCATCAAGGACCTTAAACTAACTGGAACATGAGAGGAGAATACATATATTAATGATCAAAATCAATGTTTGTATCCCATATCTATTTATTGATAGACCAAAAGGAACAGCTGCATAGCTCATGAGTGTCACAGAGTAGTGTCCTTTTGGTAGGGTTTACACAACTGGCAAACGGTGTGGGAAAAATAAACAAGTCCAGTTTACCATTCTGTGATGCGTATAGTGACTTATGAATCATATATAATCAAGTGATGTAGTAATATAAACAATATATTATGATATTATTTATATAATTATAATATTATCAACAATAGTGGTAATAATAATGCATGTATGACAATTGTATTTATTTTTGTGCTATGTTATGTACAGATTTATAACATTTCAGATTGATTACTTTATAATCTCTGAAAGACAAGTTGGGATAGCAGTCAACACATAAACCTACTTCTACTTCAGTTAAATTGCGTCTTGGCTAATTTTATGTTTTTAATTAAAGTGACAACTTGAATTTTGACAATCAAATCAAATTTATTTATATAGCCCTTCGTACATCAGCTGATATCTCAAAGTGCTGTACAGAAACCCAGCCTAAAACCCCAAACAGCAAGCAATGCAGGTGTAGAAGCACGGTGGCTAGGAAAAACTCCCTAGAAAGGCCAAAACCTAGGAAGAAACCTAGAGAGGAACCAGGCTATGTGGGGTGGCCCGTCCTCTTCTGGCTGTGCCGGGTGGAGATTATAACAGAACATGGCCAAGATGTTCAAATGTTCATAAATTACCAGCATGGTCGAATAATAATAAGGCAGAACAGTTGAAACTGGAGCAGCAGCACGGCCAGGTGGACTGGGGACAGCAAGGAGTCATCATGTCAGGTAGTCCTGGGGCATGGTCCTAGGGCTCAGGTCCTCCGAGAGAGAGAAAGAAAGAGAGAAGGAGAGAATTAGAGAACGCACACTTAGATTAACATAGGACACTGAATAGGACAGGAGAAGTACTCCAGATATAACAAACTGACCCCAGACCCCCGACACATAAACTACTGCAGCATAAATACTGGAGGCTGAGACAGGAGGGGTCAGGAGACACTGTGGCCCCATCCGAGGACTCCCCTGGACAGGGCCAAACAGGAAGGATATAACCCCACCCACTTTGCCAAAGCACAGCCCCCACACCACTAGAGGGATAATGAAGTACATGTGAAGTACATGAAGTACATGAAGACAATGAAGTACATGTGTAGCCAAATATTGATACTGTTCCATCTTTCAGCTTCGGTACCTCTGCACAAAACATGTATTTGTTGCAGAAGAATGGGATACTTTGGTACATGAAATGCCTTTAAATTCCCATTTAGCCTGTACAAAATGTTAACACGTATATTTTTGTGGAGAGCAAAAGATAAGACTGTGAAATAGTGCATTTATGCTGATTCCACTAACCATGTAAGGCAGGTATTTAAATACATGCATTACTTATTTTAATTAATTTTATTATATTTATTTCACCTTTAGGTAGGCAAGTTGAGAATAAGTTCTAATTTACAATTGCGAGCTGGCCAAGATAAAGCAAAGCAGTTCGACACATACAACAACACAGAGTTACACATGGAGTAAAACAAGCATACAGTCAATAATACAATAGAAAAATAAGTATATATACAATGTGAGCAAATGAGGTGAGATAAGGAAGAAAAGGCAAAAAAAAGGCCATGGTGGCAAAGTAAAACACTGGAATGGTATATTTGCAGTGGAAGAATGTGTAAAAGTAGAAATATAAATAATGGGGTGCAAAGGAGCAAAATAAATAAATAAATACAGTAGGGAAAGAGGTAGTTGTTTGGGCTAAATTATAGATGGGCTATGTACAGGTGCAGTAATCTATGAGCTGCTTTGACAGCTGGTGCTTAAAGCTAGTGAGGGAGATAAGTTTTTCCAGTTTCAGAGATTTTTGTAGTTCGTTCCAATCATTGGCTGCAGAGAACTGGAAGGAGAGACGGGCAAAGGAGGAATTGATTTTGGGGGTGACCAGAGAGATATACCTGCTGGAGCGCCTGATACAGGTGGGTGCTGCTATGGTGACCAGCGGGCTGAGATAAGGATGGACTTTACCTAGCAGGGTCTTATAGATGACCTGGAGCCAGTGGGTTTCGCGAAAAGTATGAAGCGAGGGCCAGCAAACGAGAGTGTACAGGTCGCAGTGGTGGGTAGTATATGTGGCATTGGTGACAAAACGGATGGCACTGTGATAGACTGCATCCAATTTATTGAGTAGGGTATTGGAGGCTATTTTGTAAATGACATCGACGAAGTTGAGGTTCGGTAGGATTGTCAGTTTTACGAGGGTATGTTTGGCAGCATGAGTGAAGGAGCTTTGTTGCAAAATAGGAAGCCAATTCTAGATTTAATTTTGGATTGGAGATGTTTGATGTGAGTCTGGAAGGAGAGATTACAGTCTAACCAGACACCTAGGTATTTGTAGTTGTCTACATATTCTAAGTCAGAACCGTCCAGAGTAGTGATACTGGACGGGCGGGCAGGTGCAGGCAGCGATCGGTTGAAAAACATGCATTTAGTTTTACTTGTATTTAAGACCAATTGGAGGCCACGGAAGGAGAGTTGTATGGCATTGAAGCTCGTCTGGAAGGTTGTGTCCAAAGAAGGGCCAGAAGTATACAGAATGGTGTCGTCTGCGTAGAAGTGGATCAGAGACTCACCAGCAGCAAGAGAAACATCATTGATGTACAGAGAAAAGAGTCGGCCCAAGAATTGAACCCTGTGGCACCCCCATAGAGACTGCCAGAGGCCCGGACAACAGGCCCTCTGATTTGACACACTGAACTCTATCAGAGAAGTAGTTGGTGAACCAGGCGAGGAAATCATTTGAGAAACCAAGGCTATCGAGTCTGCCGATGAGGATGTGGTGATTGACAGAGTCGAAAGCCTTGGCCAGGTCAATGAAAACGGCTGCACAGTATTGTTTCTTATCGATGGCGGTTAAGATATCGTTTAGGACCTTGAGCGTGGCTGAGGTGCACCCATGACCAGCTCTGAAACCAGATTGCATAGTGGAGATGGTGCGGTGGGATTCAAAATAGTCGGTAGTCTGTTTGTTGACTTGGCTTTCGAAGACTTTAGAAAGGCAGGGTTGGATAGATATAGGTCTGTAGCAGTTTGGGTCTAGAGTGTCCCCCCCTATGAAGAGAGGGATGACCGCAGCTTCTTTCCAATCTTTGGGAATCTCAGACGACACGAAAGAGAGGTTGAACAGACTAGTAATAGGGATTGCAACAATTTCATAGTTTTAGAAAGAAAGGGTTCAGATTGTCTAGCCCGGCTGATTTGTGGGGGTCCAGATTTTGCAGCTCTTTCAGAACATCAGCTGACTGGATTTGGGAAAAGCAGAAATGGAGAAGGCTTGGGCGAGTTGCTGTGGGGCGCAGTGCTGTTGACCGGTGTAGGGGTAGCCAGGTGGAAAGCATGGCTAGCCGTATAAAAATGCTTATTGAAATTCTCAATTATAGTGGATTTTTCAGTGGTGACAGAGTTTCCTATCCTCAGTGTGCAGTGGGCAGCTGGGAGGAGGTGTTCTTATTCTCCATGGACTTTACAGTGTCCCAGAACTTTTTTGAGTTTGTGTTGAAGGAAGCAAATTTCTGCTTGAAAAAGCTAGCCTTGGCTTTTCTAACTGCCTGTGTATATTGGTTTCTAACTTCCCTGAAAAGTTGCAAATCACGGGGCTGTTCGATGCTAATGCAGAACGCCATAGGATGTTTTTTTGTTGGTTAAAGGGCAGTCAGGTCTGGAGAGAACCAAGGGCTATATCTGTTCCTGGTTCCAAAATTATTGAATGGGGCATGCTTATTTAAGATGGTGTGGAAGGCATTTAAAAAAAAACAGGCATCCTCTACTGACGGGATGAGGTCAATATCCTTCCAGGATACCCGGGCCAGGTCGATTAGAAAGGCTTGCTCGCTGAAGTGTTTCAGGGAGCGTTTGACAGTGAATGAGTGGAGGTCGTTTGACCCATTATGGATGCATGCAATGAGGCAGTGATCGATGAGATCTTGGTTGAAAACAGCAGAGGTGTATTTAATATTTATTCTTACCCATAAGAGCAGCAGTTCGGGGCAAGGAATTAGGGCTAAACTAAGTGTAGTTTACAAACGTATCCAAGTGTTGTTTCTTTTTCTCTCTCACGCTTTCGCTCTCTCTCTTTTAAGTCTCCATCTTGTGAAACACATGTCATTCATGTGTTGGTCCGCTAGGGACACGTTGTCATCGTATTATGTTTCTAATCAATAACCTATGCTGTGTGTGTATCTAATGCTATCATTGAGCTTGTTAGTAAATAAATAATGAAATAAACTTGTGTGGTACAGAAAGATCAGTGAGACGCGGGTTTGTGCAGATTTGGGGAGTGTACGCTGTTCAAAATGAGACTGATATGAGGAAATTATTAATTGATGACTGGTAGGATATTTATATATTCTTGAATTAATTTGGGAAACAGTAACTCGTTAAACAAAGTTTTCCCATGGTGCCCCAGATACATAAACAGTTAATTGTTACATAATTAATTTAATCAAGTAATAATTAAACCTAGTAGGTAATTATTCGATAAAAAGCAGTCCTCATATTAATGATAGTCACATCATGACAGGGTCAATGCAAATAGTCCGGGAAGCCATTTGATTAACTGTTCAGCAGTCTTACGGCTTGGGGTGGAAGCTGGCATCTATGTTCTCTTGATAAGTATGTGAATTTGACCATTTCCCTGTCCTACTAAGTATAAAAATATAACAAGTACTTTGTATGGAAAAAAAAGTACATTATTATTGTAGTGAATAGGAAAACAATGAATAAATTGCTAATAAATTACTAATAATACCTATTAAAGGCTTTATAAGCTACTTACATAGTCACAAATTATATTTTGGATTTATTATCTATGCTGATCAAGTCCCTAAATGAAGACTCATTGCTCACCACTGTCTCTCTGGCCCAATCTGAGCTCCCTCAACCTGCTCCTCCTCCTCAATAACTTAATCCTGAGTCTCAGTGACTGGCTCACTAGTACTAACAGTTCATTTTCCAAACATAATACATTCTTACATTGTATAAAGCAATTATTAGAATGAAGAAGAAGTTTAGATAAACAGTATATTCACAAATGTATTCATGGTCACCTTACCGTAGCTTCCAATCTTGGCCTCTTGCTTTGAGAGGTAAAGAATGAAACGATTTTGCCCTTGGTATCTCTGTCAAAATATGAACAAGAGCTAGCTAAGTCTACTGCACGTAGGCCTACTAAGAGCATTGTCTGCTGAAGTGATGTATCTCAAAGTGAGTGCTCTCAGACTTGTCCAACAACTAGCTAGCTAACAGTAAACTCTAACTTGAAATGAAAATACTTTGTCAACATTAGAAATGTGTAATATATGAAAACGTAGCTAGCTAGACTATCTTACCCGTGGTCTGAAATCGGAGTAGATAGCCAGAGCGAATTTACCAGCTAGTATAAAGGTGCATTTTAAAACCTCTTTTAAATATGTCCACTGTTTCGGCCTCCCTCAGGTTCTCTGGCAGGCTATTCCAGAGACTGTGTACATTGCAATTAAAGGCTGTCTCTCCATGCCTTTTTGTTCTAGGCTTTGGAATAGTTAAAAGGCCAGTGCCAGAGGACCTGAGGGACCTACTGTAAACATAACTCAAAAGCATGTCTAATATGTATTGGGGTGCACAATTAAAACCAGTGTAATGTGTGTTCTCCGTCCGGTCTTGCTCAGTACCCGTGCTGCAGCATTCTGTACTTTTTGCAGTTGACAAATGGCTTCCTTGGATAGACCAGACAGGAAAGCATTACAGTAGTCAAGCCTGCTTGTAATAAAAGCATGTATGAGTCTCTCTGTATCAGCCTGAGAAAGAAACAGCCACACCTTGGCAATGTTCCTGAGGTGGTAAAAAGCTATTTTGGTCACATTCATAATGTGTGATTTGAAATTGAGTTCAGAATCTAAAATGACACCTAGGTTTTTTACCTTGTGCTTTATCTTGCTCGTCTTGATTTAGCTGGAGGAAGTTGAGCCATCCAAATATTTAAATCATTAATACAGTCTAATAATTCTGTGGAACTAAAATCCTCTGGTGACACAGAAATGTTGTGTATCATCTTGAACATTGTTTTTCCATAGATGATGTGCGCACCAGCACCGCCTTCTGCTAGGGAGATTACTGTATTGCAGACATTTTATGCATAATTTCTGATGGAGTTAATATGGTTTTTGTGGGCGGATTATCAGCATTTCTTTATTTGGGCGGCCCAAAAAAATGCTTTGGTGGCCGCCCAAGAGTTTTCAATGGCAGAAAAAGCCTGAGCTGCACTGGAAACGCCATCATGGTTACATTATCCCATATCTCGTGCAGGCTCCATGCTGTCTTAATGTAACCATGATTGCGTTTCCAGTGCAGCTCAGTGTAAACAATCATAAGGGGTTGGTATTTTCTGGCAAGCGAATTCTAGGTGTTGAAGTCTTTCCATTGAGCTGTCCTTGGGTTCCGAAAGAAATAGAAAGTTAGAACTGTATCCAGCATGTGTCCGAAGCGGAGCTTCCTTCCGTTAAATATCCTTTACGGATTATTTTGACTTGATTGTAGTGACTTCTTTACCTTGCTGACATAGTCACTGCTCAAGCTGAAGCGGAGTTGTTTCTGATGCATACAGTCTACAATGTTCCCAAAAGACAAAGAGCAGAGATCCAGGGATATGATGCAAAAAAAATGATTTTTCTTTCATTAAATAACCAAACAAAAGTATTCTCTGATTAATATAGATCATAGATTATGTGAAATTATATTTTCAAAAGAATTTGCTGCTCCTGCGTCCTCCTGACTCCTACTACACAAGGCCTAACTTCCTCCATTTATTCTGTACTTGCCACAGCGCAATGGGCAAAAGTGGGCAAAAGTGGGAGCCATATACTAAGGTACACTAAGGCACATTAATAACCAAAATAATACATCAATGATCAGGTATATTACACACAACATATAATATTTCAACAATATACATTGTGCTTGGTACGCCTTCTGTGTTCAATAAAATATGACAAACGCACACACACAAGGTCAGGGTTAATGGAGTGTACACTCACCCCCCCCCTTCTGGAGATGAAACAGATCCCCCTGTCTCCTTTCATCCATCTTGTTTAGAGAAAATGGGAGAGAGGAGGAAAAGAGGAAAAGGAGAGGGATAATGAGAAAGAGAGGATGAGAAAAACCCGAGCATGATCAATCTGCTCCATGAATAATTGAAGAGGGTTGTGTTTTGGAGAGGTCTCTTCTCAGCCCAGCCAAAGCATCCTACAATGATTTCTCTCTTTCTACTCTCGTATAGTACATCTGATGCACATCCGGGACAGTGTAAACATTGATGATTCGAGAAAAGGCTCTCGGTGGGAGAGGAGAAGAGAGGAGTCGGTTACCTAATAGCACTTTGCGCTGGCTGCTCCTGCCGCTGCTAACGACGATACCCCTATATTCCCATTCTGGGCTCAGGAACATTTAGGGAGACAGGAGGAAGGAGGGATAACCAGAGCAGGGCTTTGAATCGTATGCCTATCCTATCGACCCAGCTGAGCACCCCCCCCCCTTTTCTCCTTCTCCTCTCCTCTGTGGATGCCCTCACTTGCAGCATGGACTCCGGAGGGGAAAGAGAGAAAGGGTGGATGGAAGACCAGTGGGAGAAATGGTAGGGAAACACTGCATCTATCTTTCCTATCCTAGGTGTCTACCACACTGGCAGAAATCTAGTGGAGGGCTGGGTGACCTTGTGTGTGTGTGTGTGTGTGTGTATGTAACTGCTGAAAATATGTCGCTCGCTATGCTTCACTCAGTCTTATAGCATAGGACAGGGATGCCCTTGAATTAGAGAGGATGCATAGGAGAGAGGCAGAGAGAGAAGACAGCGAGATAGTGGAGGTAGAGGACTAGAGGTAGATGTAGCAGCTTTTATCATTTGGACACATGTCATATACTGTAACTCTTGGGAGAAGAATACAGAATATGATGATATCACCAGGATGCTGGTATGTTGAAAGCACAGACTTGCTGACTCTGTGTTTGTTGTCATACGGTGTTGGATGTAAAAGGTGACCCATGAGATGGCACTGTCCTTATGATGCAAAACAAATGTGAGCAGCCGAGATTGATGAATGAACGGTAATGTTGAATGCAGCCTATCAATATGCCTGATTTGGGATGAAGAGGTAAATTAGCAGGAGAGAGAGTCAGGCAGACGTGGCTGTATTAATGACTCAATCACGGGTCTAATGCTTAACATGGAGAAGCCAGAAATGTGATAATTTAATCAGCAAATGAAGGAAGATTCACAGCCATATATGTCAGTAATTGGGTAATTCAATAAATCACAGTAAACAGATTCTCTCACTGTGTTATGGTTTATTATGAGTTTGGAGTTTTGCTCAAATTTGTGTTCGATAAAATGTTTGATTTCGGGGGTTGGTTCTGTTCGGCTGGCCCTGATTAGAATTATCCTCACTGGTCAGGATGTGTTAAAATCAAATCAATCCAAATAAATGGTATTTGTCACATGAGACGAATACCACTGTGAAATGCTTTGTCACAAGCCCTTAATCAACAATGCAGTTCAAGAAAAAAGCATTTTGCTACACCCGCAATACCATCTGATAAACATATGTATGTGACAAATACAATTTGATTAGATTTGATTTACTAAATTTACCAGGGCCCCCCCCTGGTAAATTTAGTAAATCAAATCTAATCAAATTGTGAGTATAAAAATGGTGAGTATAAAAAAAAGTATAAAAGTAACAAGAAAATTACATAACAGTAACAAGGCAATATGCAGGTGGTACCAGTAATCAGTCAATGTGCTGGGGTACAGGTTAGTCGAGGTCATTTTGTAAAGTGACTATGCATAGATAATAAAGTAGCAGCATTGTAAAAACAAAGGGTAAGGGGGGGACTTTTATCTCCCTCACCAACTTTACACATGTGCTATCTGAGCAGCTAACCAATCGCTGCAGCTGTACATAGTTCATCTGTAAATAGCCCACCCAATTTACCTACCTCATCCCCATACTGTTTTTATTTGTTTACTTTTCTGCTCTTTTGCACACCAGTATCTCTACCTGCACATGACCATCTGATCATTTATCACTCCAATGTTAATCTGCTAAATTGTAATTATTCGCCTACCTCCTCATGCCTTTTGCACACAATGTATATAGACTCTTTAAAAAAAAGAATTCTACTGTGTTATTGACTTGTTTATTGTTTACTCCATGTTTAACTCTGTGTTGCTGTCTGTTCACACTGCTATGCTTTATAGTGGGCAGGTCGCAGCTGTAAATGAGAACTTGTTCTCAACTAGCCTACCTGGTTAAATAAAGGTGAAATAAAAAATACAAAAATAAAATGTAAATAGTCCGGCTGGGCATTTGATTAATTGTTCAAGCAGTCTTATGACTTGGAGGTAGAAGCTGTTAAAATAGTATTTTGGTCCTAGACTTGGTGCTCCGGTACCGCTTGCCATGCAGTAGCAGATAAAACAGTCTATGACTTAGGTGACTGGAGTCTATAACAATTTTTGTGGCCTTCCTCTGACACCGTTCTGTATATAGGTATTGGATGTCAGGAAGCTTGGCCCCAGTGATGTACTGGGCCATATGTACTACCCTCTATAGCGCCTTACGGTCAGATGCTGAGGAGTTGTCATACCGGGCGATGATGCAACCGGTGAGGGTGCTCTCGATGGTGCAGCTGTAGAACTTTATGAAGATCTGGGGACCCTTTACAAATCTTTTCAGTCTCCTGAGGGGGAAAAGGTGTTGTTGTGCCCTCTTCACAACTGTCTTGGTGTGTTTGGATGATGATAGTTTGTTGGTGATGTGGACAACAAGTAACTTGAAACTCTCGTCGAGCTTCACTTCAGCCCCATCGATGTTAATGGGGCCTGTCCGGCACTCCTTTTCCTATTGTCCACGATCAGCTCCTTTGTCTTGCTCACATTGAGATAGGTTGTTCTCCTGGCACCACACTACCTGGTCTCTGACCCTGTAGACTGTCTCATTGTTGTCAGAAATCACTGTTGTGTTGTCAGAAATATTAATGATGGTGTTGGAGTCGTGCTTGGCCACGCAACTGTGGTTGAACCGGGAGTACAGAACGGGACTAACCATGCACCCCTGAGGGGCCCCAGTGTTGAGGATCAGCGTGGCAGGTGTTGTTTTTTCTCCCCAATTCCGTGGTAGTTAGTGTCTTGTCTCATAGCTGCAACTCCCATACAGACTAGGGAGAGGTGAAGTTCGAGAGCCGTATGTCCTCCGAAACACAACCAAACCAATCCACACTGCTTCTTGACACAATGCACACGTAACACGGAAGCCATCCACACCAATGTGTTGGAGGAAACACTGTACACCTGGCGACCGTGTCAGTGTGCACTGCGCCCGGCCCGCCAAAAGAGTCCCTAGTGCGCAATGGGACAAGGACATCTCTGCCGGCACAGCTAGCACTGCGATGCAGTGCCTTAGACCACAGCACCATTCGGGAAACCCGGCAGATGTGTTTTTTGCCTACCCTTACCACCTGGGTTGGGGTGGGGGTGCATTAGGAAGTCCAGGATCCAGTTGCAGAGGGAGGGGTTTAGTACCAGGATCCTTAGCTTTATGATGAGCTTTGTGGGGAATATGGTGTTGAATGCTGAGCTGTAGTCAATGAACAGCATTCTCACATAGGTATAGGTGTTCCTTTTGTCCAGGTGGTAAACGTGTGGAGTGGGATTGAGAATGCATCATCTGTAGATCTGTTGGGGTGGTATGCAACTTGGAGTGGGTCTAGCGTTTCTGGCATGATGGTGTTGATGTGAGCCTTGACCTTGATCAAAGCACTTCATGGCTTCCGACGTGACTGTTACAGGTTGGTAGTCATTTTCCTCCCTCTGCAACTGGATCCTGGACTTCCTAATGCACCCCCACCCCAACCCAGGTGGTAAGGGTAGGCAAAAAACACATCTGCCAGGTTTCCCGAATGGTGCTGTGGTCTAAGGCACTGCATCGCAGTGCTAGCTGTGCCACTAGAGATTCTGGGTTCGAGTCCAGGCTCTGGGAGATCGATGGGGCGGCACAACATTTTCCAAGCGTTGTCTGGTTAGGGGAGGGTTTGGCCGGCAGAGATGTCCTTGTGCCATTGCGCACTAGGGACTCTTTTGGCGGGCCGGGCGCAGTGCACACTGACACGGTCGCCAGGTGTACAGTGTTTCCTCCAACACATTGGTGTGGATGGCTTCCGTGTTACGTGTGCATTGTGTGAAATGGAAGACATACAAGACCACTGATAATCTCCTTCCTAGGTTACCTTCGGTTTCTTCTGCACAGGGACAATGGTGGCCTTTTTGAAACATGTAGGTATTACAGACTCGGTCAGGGAGAGGTTGAAAATGTCAGTGAATACACTTGCCCGTTGGTCCATGCATGCTTTGAGTACAAATCCTAGTAATCCATCAGGCCCTGTGGCTTGATCACACAGTCGTCTGGAACAGCTGGTGCTCTTATGCATGATTCAGTGTTGCTTGCCTCGAAGTGAGCATAAAAGGCATTGAGCTCGTCTGGGAGGCTCGCGTCACTGGGCAGCTCGCGGCTGGGTTTACTTTTGTAATCCGTAATATTTTTCAAACCCTGCCACATCCGACGAGCATCAGTGTAGTAGGATTCAATTTATATATGCATTGACACTTTGCCTGTTAGATGATGTATTTAAGGGCATAGCTGGATTTCATATAAGCGTCCGGATTAGTGTCCCATTCCTTGAAAGTGGCAGCTCTTTAGCTCGCTGCAGCTGTTGCCTCTAATCCATGTCTTCTGGTTGGAGTATGTACAGTGGGGCAAAAAAGTATTTAGTCAGCCACCAATTGTGCAAGTTCTCCAACTTAAAAAGATGAGAGAGGTCTGTAATTTTCATCATAGGTACACTTCAACTATGACAGACAAAATGAGGGGGAAAAAAATCGAGAAAATCACATTGTAGGATTTTTTATGAATTTATTTGCAAATTATGGTGGAAAATAAGTATTTGGTCACCTACAAACAAGCAAGATTTCTGGCTCTCACAGACCTGTAAGTTCTTCTTTAAGAGGCTCCTCTGTCCTCCACTCGTTACCTGTATTAATGGCACCTGTTTGAACTTGTTATCAGTATAAAACACACCTGTCCACAACCTCAAACAGTCACACTCCAAACTCCACAATGGCCAAGACTAAAGAGCTGTCAAAGGACACCATAAACAAAATTGTAGACCTGCACCAGGATGGGAAGACTGAATCTACAAAAGGTAAGCAGCTTGGTTTGAAGAAATCAACTGTGGGAGCAATTATTAGGAAATGGAAGACATACAAGACCACTGATAATCTCCCTCGATCTGGGGCTCCACGCAAGATCTCACCCCGTGGGGTCAAAATGATCACAAGAACCACACGGGGGGGACCTAGTGAATGACCTGCAGAGAGCTGGGACCAAAGTAACAAAGCCTACCATCAGTAACACACTACGCCGCCAGGGACTCAAATCCTGCAGTGCCAGACGTGTCCCCCTGCTTAAGCCAGTACATGTCCAGGTCCGTCTGAAGTTTGCTAGAGAGCATTTGGATGATCCAGAAGAAGATTGGGAGAATATCATATGGTCAGATGAAACCAAAATATAACTTTTTGGCAAAAACTCAACTCGTCGTGTTTGGAGGACAAAGAATGCTGAGTTGCATCCAAAGAACGCCATACCTACTGTGAAGCATGGGGGTGGAAACATCATGCTTTGGGGCTGTTTTTCTGCAAAGGGACCAGGACGACGGATCCGTGTAAAGGAAAGAATGAATGGGGCCATGTATCGTGAGATTGTGAGTGAAAACCTCCTTCCATCAGCAAGGGCATTGAAGATGAAACGTGGCTGGGTCTTTCAGCATGACAATGATCCCAAACACACTGCCCGGGCAACGAAGCAGTGGCTTCGTAAGAAGCATTTCAACGTCCTGGAATGGCCTAGCCAGTCTTCAGATCTCAACCCCATAGACAATCTTTGGAGGAAGTTGAAAGTCCGTGTTGCCCAGCAACAGCCCCAAAACATCACTGCTCTAGAGGAGATCTGCATGGAGGAATCGGCCAAAATACCAGCAACAGTGTGTGAAAACCTTGTGAAGACTTACAGAAACCCTTTGACCTCTGTCATTGCCAACAAAGGGTATATAACAAAGTTTTGAGAAACTTTTGTTATTGACCAAATACTTATTTTCCACCATAATTTGCAAATAAATTCATAAAAACTCCTACAATGTGATTTTCGGGATTTTTGTTGAAGTGTACCTATGATGAAAATTACAGGCCTCTCTCATCTTTTTAAGTGGGAGAACTTGCACAATTGGTGGCTGACTAAATACTTTTTTGACCCACTGTACGTACGTACGTACGGTCACTGTTGGGACGATGTCGTCAATGCACTTATTGATGAAGCCATTGACTGATGTGATGTTCCAGTCTGTGCTAGCAAAACAGTCCTGTAGTGTAGTATCCGCTTCATCTGACCACTTCCGTATTGAGTGATTCACTGGTACTTCCTGCTTTTTGGTTGTAAAGCAGGAATCTTGGATGATAGAGTTATGGTCAGATTTGCCAAATGGAGGGCTAGGGAGAGATTTCTTGAGTCTCTGTGTGTGGAGTAAAGGTGTTTGAGAATTTCTTTCCCTCTGGTTGCACATAAGTTTTTAATCCAGTGCATTGATTTGGGACATTTTGTCCTTCATACTGTAGGGCTCTGCATTGAAGAAGAATATACACAAACACCATTATTTTGTCCTTCTTGTTACTTTTCCCCTCTTTCCTATAACTGTTTAGGAAAATCTCTGGCCTGGCTCTTGATGTGCTGAGTCAGGGAGTGTTGATAGCTGTGTGTGTGTGTGTGTGTCTTCGTTTGCACGCATGTGTTTTTTTGGCCTGAGTTCACGTACATGCTTTCTATGCAGACGTGTCTGTGTGTGTGTGTGTGTGTGTGTGTGTATTTAACAGCACAGGTGGTGAAATTAAAAAGAAATAGCTACGCTACAAGCTACTCCTTCTAGTTACGCCGTGGATCAGAGCTAGTTAGTGACGAGCTATGCCCTTGACCCAAACTAGTGCGGATTAGAACTAGCTACCTATGCGATAACCAGAGTAAGTGCCAGAGCTAGACCAGAACTAGTGTGGACCATAGCTAGCTACTAGCTACACCCTGGACCAGAGCTAGTTAGTGCATATGAGAGCTATCTAACTATTAGCTACATTCTGGACCAGAGCTAGTGTGCAGATGGGTATATGCGCAGTGCACTCACGCCCTGAATCTGAGCTACACCCTTGACCAGAGCAACACCTTGGACCAGAGCAATGCCCTGGACAAGAGCTTGTGCACAGACAGGCATGTGCACATCTCACTAACTCCCTGGATCAGAGCTATTTACGTATTATAGCTCTTGTCCAGGGTAAACAGAAGCTAGCAGTATGAATGGAGTGGAGTCTGACAGTTTCTGAAGCCAATATTTTTCTAGATATGGCTACTGTATTGTGATCACTACATCCAATTGGATTTGGATACTGATTTAAAGCAGATTTATGCAGCATTAGTAAAGATGTGATTAATACATGGGGATGATTTAATTAATGTGCTGTTTGTAAATACTCTGGTATGTTGACTGCTAACCTGAACTAGGTTGCAGGCAATGATTACTATTTGAAGCTTTTTCTTGAGTGGCAACACATACATTATCAAGCATTTCATACATATTATCCAGATGCTGACTGTTATCACTTGGTTGTCTATAGCAGCACCCCACAATCATGTTCTTTAGGTGAGGCAGATGAACCTGTAGCCAGCAATATTTCACATGCAATCCTCTGTAAGCTTTACAGGAATGTGGTTCTGAATATAGACCGCAACACCGCCCCCCATGGGCATTTCTGTATTTTCTGTAGATGCTGTAATCTAGTATTGCTGCCACTTTATCATCAAAGGTGTTATCTAAGTGAGTCAGAATTTGAATGTCATCTGTTACTAGCAAGTTATCTATTTCATGAACGTTGTTTCCGAGGCTAAATACAACTATCGTTCAAAAGTTTGGGGTCACTTAGAAAAAACATTTGTCCATTAAAATAACATCAAATTGATAAGAAATACAGTGTAGACATGGTTAATGTTGTAAATGACTATTGTAGCTGGAAACGGCAGATTGTTTATGGAATATCTACATAAGCGCACATCACTCCTGTGTTCCAATGGCACGTTGTGCTAGCTAATCCAAGTTTATCATTTTAAAAGGCTAATTGATCATTAGAAAACCATTTTGCAATTATGTTAGCATAGCTGAAAACTGTTGTCCTGATTAAAGAGCAATACAACTGTCCTTTTTTAGACTAGTTGAATATCTGGAGCATAAGCATTTGTGGGTTCAATTACAGGCTCAAAATGGCCAGAAACAAAGACCTTTCTTCTGAAATCCATCAGTCCATTCTTATTCTGAGAAATTAATGCTATTCCATGCGAGAAATTGGCAAGAAACTGAAGATCTTGTACAAAGCTGTGCTCTAACCAGAATAGAAAGAGGAGTGGGAGGCCCCGGTGCACAACTGAGCAAGAGGACAAGTACATTAGAGTGTCTAGCTTGAGAAACAGACACCCCAGCTTCATTAAATAGTACCCGAAAAACACCAGTCTCAACCTCAACAGTGAAGAGGCGACTCTGGGATGCTGTTGACATCAGCAAACCACTCGCCCACACAACACCATACACACTGTCTGCCATCAGTTGAAACCGGGATTCATCCGTGAAGAGCACACTTCTCCAACATACCAGTGGCCGTCTGTTACAACGCCAAACTGCAGTCAGGTCAAGACCCTGGTGAGGATAATGAGCACTCCACATAGCTCACAAATAAATCTACAATTTGAACAACTGTAGAATGATTTGTGAGCAACTATTCAGAAATCCCTAACATTTACAACTGTGGAATGTGCATTTGCACATTCAAAAAGTGATTGTGGATCTGTTTTAGGTGCTTACAGAATACAAAAAATAATCCTTCCTGTTGATGTATTGTCTCCATTCATTAGGGTAATAATAAGCAGAGTGATGACATCATGGCTGTGTCCTTTTTGGGAGAACACCTTCTAGCTAGAAGAAGAAAGAACAACTTCATGAAATGTGAGTGTTAACTTTTATTTATTAAACAAATTATTTTAAAAAGTTCAGTAGATTTAAATGTAACTATTGGGGCATGCAACGCCGAGTGTGTGCTTTCGACATCAGCCCTCTAGCCAAGCTAGCTAACTAGCAAAATTTGGACAATCCAACAGCTAGAATGCAATCTCATCAGTTGTTTAGATGAACAACCAAAGTTGAACTTACTAGTTAATTCAGGAATGCGTCAATTAGGAAGAATTGCTCAGTTTTAAAATCTTGATTTGCTGATCTGGCTAACACTCTAATGAGAAATGTTGCAAATAGGCTGTCTCATGATTGTCTCATCGACAACGATGAGACAGCCTATAGGGAGGAGGTCAGAGACCTGGAAGTGCGGTGCCAGGACAACAATCTCTCCAGATCCTCAAAATGTTCTACAGCTGTGCAGCGGTGATGCATCCTGACCGGTTGCATCACCGCCTGGTATGGCAACCTCTTGGCATCTGACCATAAGGCACTGCAGAGGGTAGTGCATACGGCCAAGTACATCACTGGAGCCAAGCTTCCTGACATATACTAGGCGGTGTCAGAGGAAGGTCCAATATATACTTGGCGGTGTCAGAGGAAGGTCCAATATATATTAGGCGGTGTCAGAAGAAGGCCCCAAAGATTCTCAAAGAGTCCAGTTACCTAAGTCATAGACTGTTCTCTCTGCTACTGCATGGCAAGCGGTACCAGAGCGCCAAGTCTAGCACCAAAAGCCTTCTTAACAGCTTCTACCCCCAAGCCATAAGACTGCTGAACAATTAATGAAATGGCCACTTGGACTATTTATGTTGATCCCCTTTGTTTTTACAATGGTGCTATTCGCTCTTTATTATCTATGCATAGTCACTTTACAAATGATCTCGACTAGCCTCTACCCCCGCACATTTTTATGTAATTTTTTTGTGTTACTTTTTTCACTTTAGCTTATTTAGTAAATCTTTTCTCAACTCCATTTCTTGAACTGCATTGTTGGTTAAGGGCTTGTAAGTAAGCATTTCAAAGTAAGGTGCATGTGACAAATAACATTTTATTTTATTTTAATTTGATTTGAAATCATCTTTTTCAACCTGTTTTCTTTCAGGACAAACATGGCAATTGATGCTTTGGCAGGACAAATCACTATTTTCCAATCGGTGTGGAGGTAAGAAATGGTAATATTATCTGTTAATTCTTTCTGTTTTTTGCTCCATTTAGGTGTGCTTACTAGCTAGCCGAGAAATTTGTTACGCTCCCTTCCTTATTAATATGTTGGTTCCTAGTCAATACATTCCATGATTACTGTCAGTTCAATTTCTCTCTGTATTGAAGTACCACGTAAAAACGTTTGGCTGGTATGCCCTCACCCATGGTTGGCTGTGAATGCCCTCACCCGCTGTATACTTATAACTGATTAGCTAGGTTCTGCCCGGTTAGAACATGATAGTCTTGATAGTCACCACCACACACACACACACACACACACACACACACACACACACACACACACACACACACACACACACACACACACACACACACACACACACACACACACACACACACACACACACACGTGCTCCTATTCGAGAGTGTTTATATGATTGTGGTAATCCGAATAACTTTGGAATCTTATTGTTGTGGTTCTATTATTACACAGCATGTAAAAATGAATAAAACTCCCCTGCAACTTAAATGTTGATGCATGCACAACATTGACATTCGTGTTATTGACGACAATAAAACGTCCTCAGAGCTGTGGCTAACTATGTCTGGAGACTGCGAGCCTAGTACAATGAACTTGGGGCCTAGTAAAGCAGTAGGCCTTAAACCTGGTGGGATAGACCACTGCCTAACAACTAAGGACGGGGACTGAGATATAAGCATGGCAGATCTTCTGCTGCATGTGATGCAGGTACTCATATTCCTTCATAAGCTCCCAACTGAGGAGGTTTGGAGCAGGGGTGGTAGTCTCTTAGATGAGAGATGTGTGTAGCCTCGCAACTCATCTTCCTCAGGTGCATGATGGCTTTGTGTGGTGGTTGGCGCAGAGGTGGGTGGTGACAGGCATCTCATATGTCTTAGGGATGCAGGATAACTCTTCTGTATCCTGCGGCGTGGAAACAACTTTTATTATGGGTACTTCAACATCTCAAATATAGAAGATCAGAATCCATCATCTCGAAGGACCATGTAAAAACTATTGATCGCTAAATCCGGGGAAATGACAGACCATGTAAAAAACTGTTGGTCACTAAATCGTCTAAAAAGACCACATAAAAGTCCCCACCACACACACAGACACAGCTGCTTCTATTTGAGGATGTTTATATGATTGTGGTAATCTGAATGACTTGGAATCTTATTGTTCAAGTTCTACACAGCACATAACCCCCCCCCCCCCTGCCTGCAAATTCAATTCAGCAACAGCTGACAAATTCAGCAACAGCTGACAACAATAAAAAGTCTCCAGAAGCATGTTCAGATGCGCATTTTCAAGTTCTTTGATTGGTTGGGAATGGTAGGAAGATGATGGGTGAGGGACAATTTAGGCTAAGCAGGCAAACTACCAGGACTGTGAGGGAAAGTTAGGTAGAGAGGAGCAGGTTGTTTTTTTTGTTTGTTTGTTACAGGCAAATTTATTCTACTCATACTGTAAAGACTTATATCAGTAAAAATGATTAACTTGACAATAATAATAATGTGAGGGTTTAATTGTATAACAATGCACAGGCCATGTTATGATGATGGTTCAAGATAATCTGATAATTGTTATGAAGAAAATGTTTTGAAGAAGAAAATTAAACTTGACCAAGTTTTTGAATATGTAAAACTGCATAATGATGGCACATTGAATTGCAGAAACAAAACATTCACTGATTCTCTCTCTCTCTCACACACACACGCACAGGAGAAGGAGTTAACAAGTCATCAGGAACAACAACTGTGTGCTACTGGCTTGGGTTCCAGCTGCACCATTGAGAGCATTTTGACTGGCTGCATCACTGCTTGGTATGGCAACTTCTCGGCATAGGGTACTGTGCACGGCTCAGTTCAAACCTTGGACTGGGACCCAGCCATCTAGGACCTCTATACCAGGTGGTGTCAGAGGATGGCCTTCAAAATGATCAAAGACTCCAGCCATTTAAGTCATAGACTGTTCTTTCACCTACCGCACAGCAAGTGGTACCGCAGCGCAAAGTCTGGGACCCAAAGGCTCCTGAACAGCTTCTACTCCCAAGCCATAAGACTGCTAAATAGTTACTGAAGTTAAACAGTTAGTCCAGGTAGCTATTTGGTTATCTGCATTGACCCATTTTTTATTCCTAGTTATATGTACATCAGTGGAGGCTCCTCAGAGGAGTAACAGCAAGACCTCACGGAATTTCTTAAAAATGTAAATAGTGAAACATTACAAAAGCTATGCTTTTTAGATAAAACTATAGTAAATACATTCACATCACCAAATAATTTATTAAAACACACTGTTTTGCAATGAAAGTCTACACTAGCCTAAACAGCACTCTGTACAGTAGCACCATTGTGTAGCTGGAGAGACAGCTAGTTTATGTCCTCCTCTGGCTACATTGGCTTCAATACAAAACCTAGGAGGCTCATGGTTCTCACCCCCTTCCAAGGACATACACAGTCATTTTAACAACTTCCGGAGGGTGATGTCCAACCTATCAGAGCTCTTGCAGCATCAACTGACAAGCTGTCCACCCAATCAAAGGATCCGAGAATGGATCTAGTACTGAAAGCACGAGTTACAGATAGCTAGCACTGCAATGTATAAAATGTGGTGAGTAGTTGACTAAAAGAGAGAGAAAGACAACAGTTGCAGTTTTGAACAAATTAATTCCTTGAAAAATGAAGCAGCAAAAGAGAGAGCAAGCTATATTTCGTTGTATTATTTTCACTTTCACTTACTTAGCTAGTGAATGCAGATCGCTAGTTTAGCCTACTCAAACACCAGGCTCAAACAGAGGGATGCTATATTAGCTAGCTGGCAATGGCTATCCAACACTGGAACGTTTCCATGTCAAGGTAAGCTTTTGGTTTTATAAATGTATTGCTTGACTGTACACTGTACTGCATGATTGTAGCGGGTTTACAAACATATTAGTTCTAGTAGCAATGTTGACTATGATGTTAGCTAATATGGTGACACCGATGTAGGCTGTATGTAGAGGTTATGATCTGAAGGTTTGGCTTGGAACGTTTTTTTTGCCTGGTCACAGACAGCTGATGTGTTATTGCACTGAAGTCCACAAGCGAAGGGAAAAGAAGAGAAGAGGATTATACAACTAGCAAAGTGGTAATACTGTTTATATGTGGTTGCTATGAAAGTGAGCTGTGTTTGCGTGTGAACAGGGATGTGTTCATTCTGCCGATTCTGTTGAAAACTTTTCTTAAACGGAAGCAAATGTCTCATGTAGTGGCCTAAATCTATCGATGTTACAGAATAGGCATCCTTGAAGAGGTGTTTTTTTAGGATATTCAAATCAAATGTATAGCCCTTCTTACATCAGCTGGTATATCAAAGTGCTGTACAGAAACCCAGCCTAAAACCCCAAACAGCAAGCAATGCAGGTGTAGAAGCACGGTGGCTAGGAAAAACTCCCTAGAAAGGCAAAAACCTAGGAAGAAACTTAGAGAGGAACCAGGCTATGAGGGGTGGCCAGTCCTTTTCTGGCTGTGCCGGGTGGAGATTATAATAGAACATGGCCAAGATGTTCAAATGTTCATAAATGACCAGCATGGTCAAATAATAGTAATGACAGTGAACAGGTCAGGGTTCCATAGCCACAGGCAGAACAGTTGCAACTGGAGCAGCGGCACGGCCAGGTGGACTGGGGACAACAAGGAGTCATCATGCCAGGTAGTCTTGAGGCATGGTCCTATGGCTCAGGTCCTCCGAGAGAGAGAGAAAGAAAGAAAGAAAATAAGAGAGAATTAGAGAGAGCATACTTAAATCCACACAGGACACTGGATAAGACAGGAGAAATACTCCAGATATAACAGACTGACCCTAGTCCCCTGACACACAAACTGCCGCAGCATAAATACTGGAAGCCGAGACAGGAGGGGTCAAGAGACACTGTGGCCCCATCCGATGATACCCCCGGACAGGGCCAATCAGGCAGGATATAAACCCAACCACTTTGCCAAAGCATAGCCCCCACACCACTAGAGGGATATCTTCAACCACCAACTTACCATCCCGGGACAATGCTGAGTATAGCCCACAAAGATCTCCGCCACGGCACAACCCAGGAGGGGGAGGGGGGGTGCCAACCCAGACAGGAAGACCACGTCAGTGACTCAACCCACTCAAGTGACAAACCCCACCTAGGGACGGCATGGAAGAGCACCAGTAAGCCAGTGACTCGGCCCCTGTAATAGGGTTAGAGGCAGAAAATCCCAGTGGAGAGAGGGGAACCGGCTAGGCAGAGACAGCAAGGGCTGTTCATTGCTCCAGTGCCTTTCCGTTCACCTTCCCACTCCTGGGCCAGATTACATTCAATCATAGGACCTACTGAAGAGATGAGTCTTCAATAAAGACTTAAAGGTTGAGACTGAGTCTGCATCTCTCACATGGATAGGCAGATCATTCCATAAAAATTGAGCTCTATAGGAGAAAGCCCTGCCTCCAGCTGTTTGCTTAGAAATTCTAGGACCAATAGGAGGCCTGTGTCTTGTGACTGTAGCGTACGTGTAGGTATGTACGGCAGGACCAAATCGGAAAGATAGGTAGGAGCAAGCCCATGTAATGCTTTGTAGGTTAGCAGTAAAACCTTGAAATCAGCCCTTGCCTTAACAGGAAGCCAGTGTAGGGAGGCTAGCACTGGAGTAATATGATCCATTTTTGGGGTTCTAGTCGGGATTCTAGCAGCCGTATTTAGCACTAACTGAAGTTGATTTAGTGCTTTATCCAGGTAGCCGGAAAGTAGAGCATTGCAGTAGTCTAACCTAGAAGTGATTCTGATTTTTGCAATGTTACACTATTGGAAAAAATCTGCCCTTGAAACAATCTTGATATGTTCATCAAAAGAGAGATCAGGGTCCAGAGTAACGCCGAGGTCCTTCACAGATTTATTTGAGACGACTGTACAACCATCAAGATTAATTATCAGATTCAACAGAAGATCTTGGGACCTAGAACAAGCATCTCTGTTTTGTCCGAGTTTAAAAGTAGAACGTTTGCAGCCATCCACTTCCTTATGTCTGAAACACAGGCTTCCAGTGGGGGCAATTTTCATTTCCAGATTTTCTGGGAGATTTAAATATTGACTGGCTATCATCTAGCTGCCCACTCAAGAAAACATGTCAAACTGTAACCAGTGCCTGCAACCTGGATCAGGTTGTCAGTCAACCTACCAGGGTAGTTACAAACAGCACAGGAATTAAATCATCAACATGTATTGATCACATCTTTACTGCAGCATTAGAATTGCTTTAAAGCAGTATCCAAATCCATAGGATGTAGTGATCACAATATAATAGCCATATCTAGGAAAACCAAAGTTACAAATGCTGGGCCTAATATAGTGTATAAGAGGTCATACAGTAAGTTTTGTAGTGATTCATATGTTGATGATGTAAATAATATTTGTTGGTCTGTGGTGTGTGATGAGGAGATACCAGATGCTGCTCTTGACGCATTTATGAAACTTCTTATTCCAGTTACTAATAAGCATGCACCCATTACGAAAATGACTGTAAAACTGTTGAATCCCCTTGGATTGATGAGGAATTGAAAAATGGTATAGATGAGGCAAAAGGGATGGCAGTTAAGACTGGCAGCCCAACTGATTGGCAAACGTACTGCAAATTAAGAAATCATGTGACTAAACTAAATAAAAATAAATGAATGAATGAAACAAAGATAAATGAGAAAAGAATGACAGTAAAAAGCTTTGAAGCACCTTAATTGAAATTTTGGGAGGAAAAAAACAACTCGGCTCTTTCATTCATTGAATCAGATGGCTCATTCATCACAAAGCCCACTGCTATTGCCAACTACTCTAATGACTTTTTCATTGGCAAGATAAGAAAACTTAGGGATGTGAAATGCTGACACTATACATCAAAGTATATTGGCCCAAATTATGAAAGATAAGAATTGTACTTCTGAATTCCGTAAAGTCAGTGTGGAAGAGGTGAAAAAATGATTGTTGTCTATCAAGGTCTGACAATCTTGATGGAAAATTACAGGATAATAACTGACGATTGTGGGGGCGATCTTGTTAGACTTCAGTGCAGCTTTTGACATTATTGATCCTAGTCTGCTGCTGGAAAAATGTATGTGTTATTGCTTTTCACCCCCTGCTATAATGTGGATAAAGAGTTGGATATAGGGGGCGCTATTTGAATTTTTGGATGAAAAAACGTTCCCGTTTTAAACAAGATATTTTGTCACGAAAAGAAGCTCGTCTATGCATATAATTGACAGCTTTGAAAAGAAAACACCCTGACGTTTCCAAAACTGCAAAGATATTGTCTGTGAGTGCCACAGAACTGATGTTACAGGCGAAACCCAGATAAAAATCAAATCAGGAAGTGCCGCATTTTTTTAAACTGCCTCATGCCAATGACTCCTTATATGCCCTTGCCTTAATATGGCTGTGAAGGAGCTATGAGTCAGCTTACGTTTTCCACGTTTTCCCCAAGGTGTCTCCAGCATTGTGACGTCTTTTTAGGCATTTCCATTGGAGAATGGCTGGAAGAGACCATATAGTGGTCGCATGGTGTCTCCCGGAGAAAACCTTGCGTAAAATACTGAGGTAGCCATTTTTCCAATCGTTTCTTATGAGAAACCAACTGCCTCGACGGATATATTATCGAATACATATGTTAAAAACACCTTGAGGATGGATCCTAACGTTTTCTGTCGATATTATGGAGCAAATTTTGAAAAAAGTTTGGCGTTATAGTTTAAGTATTTTTCGGTCGATTTCTCAGCCAAGCAGGATGAACAAACGGGACGTTTTTCGCCCCCAAAAATATTCTTTTTGGAAAAAAGGAACATTTTCTATCTAAACTGGGAGTCTCCTGAGTGAAAGCATCTGAAGTTCTTCAAAGGTAAATGATTTAATTTGGTTGCTTGTCTTATTTTTGTGAAAATGTTGCCTTCTGCCAGTAGAGCCTAGCATAGCATTATGCCATGATAAACGTACACAAATGCTTGTCTAGCGTTGGCTGTAACGCATATTTTGAACATCTGAGATGACAGTGTTGTTAACAAAAGGCTAAGCTTGTGTTTGAATATATTTATTTCATTTCATTTGCGATTTTCATGAATAGAAAAAGTTGCATTATGCTAATGCATTATAGTTTAAGTATTTTTCGGTCGATTTCTCAGCCAAAACTGATGATCAAACAGGATGTTTTTCGCCTACAAAAATATTATTTTGGGAAAAAAGGAACATTTGCTATCTAACTGGGAGTCTCCTGAGTGAAAGCATCTGAAGTTCTTCAAAGGTAAATTATTTAATTTGGTTGCTATTCCTATTTTTGTGAAAATGTTGCCTGCTGCCAGCAGAGCCTAGCATAGCATTATGCTCCCGGATACGGGATTGCTCGTAGAGGTTAATTGTCTAACAGAACACAGAGGATGTTCTTTAATGGAAGCCTCTCAAATATAATCAAGTTAGTACCAGGAATTCCCCAGGGTACCTGTTTAGGCCCTTTGCTTTTTCAATTTTTACTAACAACATAACACTGACTTTGAGTAAAGCCAGAGTGCCTAAGTATGTGGATGACTGAACATTATACAAGTCAGCTACTACAGCGAATGAAATTTTTTATTTTATTTATTTTACCTTTATTTAACCAGATAGGCAAGTTGAGAACAAGTTCTCATTTACAATTGCGACCTGGCCAAGATAAAGCAAAGCAGTTCGACAGATAAAACGACACAGAGTTACACATGGAGTAAAAACAAACATACAGTCAATAATGCAGTATAAACAAGTCTATATACAATGTGAGCAAATGAGGTGAGAAGGGAGGTAAAGGCAAAAAAGGCCATGATGGCAAAGTAAATACAATATAGCAAGTAAAATACTGGAATGGTAGTTTTGCAATGGAAGAATGTGCAAAGTAGAAATAAAAAATAATGGGGTGCAAAGGAGCAAAATAAATAAATAAATTAAAATTAAATACAGTTGGGAAAGAGGTAGTTGTTTGGGCTAAATTATAGGTGGGCTATGTACAGGTGCAGTAATCTGTGAGCTGCTCTGACAGTTGGTGCTTAAAGCTAGTGAGGGAGATAAGTGTTTCCAGTTTCAGAGATTTTTGTAGTTCGTTCCAGTCTTTGGCAGCAGAGAACTGGAAGGAGAGGCGGCCAAAGAAAGAATTGGTTTTGGGGGTGACTAGAGAGATATACCTGCTTGAGCGTGTGCTACAGGTGGGAGATGCTATGGTGACCAGCGAGCTGAGATAAGGGGGGACTTTACCTAGCAGGGTCTTGTAGATGACATGGAGCGAGTGGGTTTGGCGACGAGTATGAAGCGAGGGCCAGCCAACGAGAGCGTACAGGTCGCAATGGTGGGTAGTATATGGGGCTTTGGTGATAAAACGGATTGCACTGTGATAGACTGCATCCAATTTGTTGAGTAGGGTATTGGAGGCTATTTTGTAAATGACATCGCCAAAGTCGAGGATTGGTAGGATGGTCAGTTTTACAAGGGTATGTTTGGCAGCATGAGTGAAGGATGCTTTGTTGCGAAATAGGAAGCCAATTCTAGATTTAACTTTGGATTGGAGATGTTTGATATGGGTCTGGAAGGAGAGTTTACAGTCTAACCAGACACCTAAGTATTTGTAGTTGTCCACGTATTCTAAGTCAGAGCCGTCCAGAGTAGTGATGTTGGACAGGCGGGTAGGTGCAGGTAGCGATCGGTTGAAGAGCATGCATTTAGTTTTACTTGTATTTAAGAGCAATTGGAGGCCACGGAAGGAGAGTTGTATGGCATTGAAGCTTGCCTGGAGGGTTGTTAACACAGTGTCCAAAGAAGGGCCGGAAGTATACAGAATGGTGTCGTCTGCGTAGAGGTGGATCAGGGACTCACCAGCAGCAAGAGCGACCTCATTGATGTATACAGAGAAGAGAGTCGGTCCAAGAATTGAACCCTGTGGCACCCCCATAGAGACTGCCAGAGGTCCGGACAGCAGACCCTCCGATTTGACACACTGAACTCTATCAGAGAAGTAGTTGGTGAACCAGGCGAGGCAATCATTTGAGAAACCAAGGCTGTCGAGTCTGCCGATGAGGATATGGTGATTGACAGAGTCGAAAGCCTTGGCCAGATCAATGAATACGGCTGCACAGTAATGTTTCTTATCGATGGCGGTTAAGATATCGTTTAGGACCTTGAGCGTGGCTGAGGTGCACCCATGACCAGCTCTGAAACCGGATTGCATAGCAGAGAAGGTATGGTGAGATTCGAAATGGTCGGTAATCTGTTTGTTGACTTGGCTTTCGAAGACCTTAGAAAGGCACGGTAGGATAGATATAGGTCTGTAGCAGTTTGGGTCAAGAGTGTCCCCCCCTTTGAAGAGGGGGATGACCGCAGCTGCTTTCCAATCTTTGGGAATCTCAGACGACACGAAAGAGAGGTTGAACAGGCTAGTAATAGGGGTGGCAACAATTTCGGCAGATAATTTTAGAAAGAAAGGGTCCAGATTGTCTAGCCCGGCTGATTTGTAGGGGTCCAGATTTTGCAGCTCTTTCAGAACATCAGCTGAATGGATTTGGGAGAAGGAGAAATGGGGAAGGCTTGGGCGAGTTGCTGTTGGGGGTGCAGTGCTGTTGTCCGGGGTAGGAGTAGCCAGGTGGAAAGCATGGCCAGCCGTAGAAAAATGCTTATTGAAATTCTCAATTATGGTGGATTTATCAGTGGTGACAGTGTTTCCTATCTTCAGTGCAGTGGGCAGCTGGGAGGAGGTGTTCTTATTCTCCATGGACTTTACAGTGTCCCAGAACTTTTTTGAGTTAGTGTTGCAGGAAGCAAATTTCTGCTTGAAAAAGCTAGCCTTGGCTTTTCTAACTGCCTGTGTATAATGATTTCTAGCTTCCCTGAACAGCTGCATATCACGGGGGCTGTTCGATGCTAATGCAGAACGCCATAGGATGTTTTTGTGTTGGTTAAGGGCAGTCAGGTCTGGGGAGAACCAAGGGCTATATCTGTTCCTGGTTCTAAATTTCTTAAATGGGGCATGTTTATTTAAGATGGTTAGGAAGGCATTTAAAAAAAATATCCAGGCATCCTCTACTGACGGGATGAGATCAATATCCTTCCAGGATACCCCGGCCAGGTCGATTAGAAAGGCCTGCTCGCAGAAGTGTTTCAGGGAGCGTTTTACAGTGATGAGTGGAGGTCGTTTGACCGCTGACCCATTACGGATGCAGGCAATGAGGCAGTGATCGCTGAGATCTTGGTTGAAGACAGCAGAGGTGTATTTAGAGGGGAAGTTGGTTAGGATGATATCTATGAGGGTGCCCGTGTTTAAGGTTTTGGGGAGGTACCTGGTAGGTTCATTGATTATTTGTGTGAGATTGAGGGCATCAAGTTTAGATTGTAGGATGGCTGGGGTGTTAAGCATGTTCCAGTTTAGGTCGCCTAGCAGCACGAACTCTGAAGATAGATGGGGGGCAATCAGTTCACATATGGTGTCCAGAGCACAGCTGGGGGCAGAGGGTGGTCTATAGCAGGCGGCAACGGTGAGAGACTTGTTTTTAGAGAGGTGGATTTTTAAAAGTAGAAGTTCAAATTGTTTGGGTACAGACCTGGATAGTAGGACAGAACTCTGCAGGCTATCTTTGCAGTAGATTGCAACACCGCCCCCTTTGGCAGTTCTATCTTGTCTGAAAATGTTGTAGTTTGGAATTAAAATGTCTGAATTTTTGGTGGTCTTCCTAAGCCAGGATTCAGACACAGCTAGAACATCCGGGTTGGCAGAGTGTGCTAAAGCAGTGAATAGAACAAACTTAGGGAGGAGGCTTCTAATGTTAACATGCATGAAACCAAGGCTATTACGGTTACAGAAGTCGTCAAAAGAGAGCGCCTGGGGAATAGGAGTGGAGCTAGGCACTGCAGGGCCTGGATTCACCTCTACATCGCCAGAGGAACATAGGAGGAGTAGAATAAGGGTACGGCTAAAAGCTATGAGAATTGGTCGTCTAGAACGTCTGGAACATAGAGTAAAAGGAGGTTTCTGGGGGCGATAAAATAGCATCAAGGTATAATGTACAGACAAATGTATGGTAGGATGTGAATACAGTGGAGGTAAACCTAGGTATTGAGTGATGAAGAGAGAGATATTGTCTCTAGAAACATCGTTGAAACCAGGAGATGTCATTGCATGTGTGGGTGGTGGAACTAATAGGTTGGATAAGGTATAGTGAGCAGGACTAGAGGCTCTACAGTGAAATAAGCCAATAAACACTAACCAGAACAGAAATGGACAAGACATATTGACATTAAGGAGAGGCATGCTTAGTCGAGTGATCAAAAGGGTCCGGTGAGTGGAGAGGTTGGTTGGTGATTTAGACAGCTAGCCAGGGCATCGGTAGCAAGCTAGCATAGGATGGAGGTGTGTTGTTAGCCACCTCCTGCGCTCCGTCAGTAGATTAGTGGGGTTCCGTGTGGTAGAGGGGATCAATCCAAATCACACAACAACAACAAAAATAAAAACAATAGATATAGTTATAGAGGCCCAAGAAGAAAACATAATAATAATAATAAATAAAAATAAATAAAAATATATATAATAATAATTGTCCGATTGTCTATTCAGATAGGAGCCGGTAAGACAGCTAACGGTTAGCAGGCCGCAGATGGGCGTTCAGGTAACGTCGCGACGGAGGAGCCAGCCGAATAACTCCTTCGGGTAGATAACGTCGGCAGTCCAGTTGTGAAGGCCCGGTGGGGCTCCGCGAAGGCAGCAAAACGGGTCCGGATAGGCGACTGCAGCCCAGGTGCGATTGATGGAACTCAGGAGTGATTGACGGAGCTTGCTAGCTCCGGAACAATTGATGTTTGCTCCGGAATCGACGAAGGCCGATAGTCACTGCAACTCTCAACAAAGAGCTGCAGATAGTTTCAGAGTGGGTGGCAAGGAATAAGTTAGCCCTAAATATTTCTAAATCTAAAAGCATTGTATTTGGAAGAACACACTCACTAAACCCTAAATATTTCTAAATATAAAAGCATTGTATTTGGAACAAAACACTCTAAATCCCAAACCTTCCGGTGCCGAACAGAGATGACCGCCTCGCTTCGCGTTCCTAGGAAACTATTTTTTATTTTTTTGCATGTTATTTCTTACATTGGTATCCCAGGTAATCTTAGGTTTTATTACATACAGTCAGGAGGAACTATTGGATATAAGAGCAATGTCAACTCACCATCATTACGACCAGGAATATGACTTTCCCGAAGGGGATCCTCTGTTTTGCCCGCCACCCAGGACAATGGATCGGATCCCAGCCAGCAAACCAAAACAATGACGCCGTAAAAGGGGCAGATGAAGTGGTCTTCTGGTCAGGCTCCAGAGACGGGCATATCGCTCACCGCTCCCGAGCATACTACTCGCCAATGTCCAGTCTCTTGACAAGGTAGATGAAATCCGAGAAAGAGTAACATTCCAGAGAGACATAAGAAACTGTAACGTTCTTTCCTTCACGGAAACATGGCTCACTCGAGACACACTATAGGAGTCGGTTTCTTCACGCATCGCACCGACAGAAACAAGCATCTTTCTGGTAAGAAGAAGGGTGGGGGGAATATGCCTTATGATTAACGAGACATGGTGTGATCATAACAACATACTTGAACTCAAGTCCTTCTGTTCACCCGACTTAGAATTCCTCACAATCAAATGTCAACCACATTATCTTACCAAGACAATTCTCTTTGATTATAAATCACAGCCGCATATATTCCCCCCCCCCAAGCAGACACATCAATGGCCCTGAACGAACTTCATTTGACTCTATGTAAACTGGAAACTACATATCCTGAGGCTGCATTCATTGTAGCTGTTTTTTTTTAACAAGGCTAATCTGAAAACAAGACTCCCTCAATTCTATCAGCATATCAATTGTGCATCCAGGGCTGGTAAAACCCTGGATCATTGTTATTCTAACTTCTGCAACACATATAAGGTCCTCCCCCGCCCTCCCCTTTCGGAAAAGCTGACCACGACTCCATTTTGTTGCTCCCAGCCTATAGACAGAAACTAAAACAGGAAGCTCCCACGCTCAGGTCTGTTCAACGCTGGTCCGACCAATTTGATTCCACGTTTCAAGATTGCTTCGATCACATGGACTGGGATTTGTTCCGCATTGCGTCAAACAACAACATTGACGAATACGCTGATTCAGTGAGCGAGTTTTTTAGCAAGTGCATGGGCGATGTCGTACCCACAACTACTATTAATTTTTTTTATTTTTTTTATTTTTTTATTTCACCTTTATTTAACCAGGTAGGCAAGTTGAGAAAATGTTCTCATTTACAATTGCGACCTAGAGATAGGGGGCAGTATTTCCCCATTGAATGAATTGCGTGCCCATAGTGAACTGCATCAAAATCTGTCCTAAATTGCTAATATATGCATATTATTATTAATAATTACTATTGGATAGAAAACACTCTGAAGCTTCTAAAACCGTTTGAATTATGTCTGTGAGTATAAAAGAACTCACAGGGCAGGCAATCTTCCAAACTAGTTTTGAAATCCTGAAAGTTGGTGCAACTTTGACGTCATCGCCCCCTCCCTTCCCAACAAGTTATGGATCTGGAAACACTTCCTACGTCTTCCACTAGATGTCCTCATTCAGTAGAAAGTGTAATGGAGCATTTGCTGTGAACTTTGACCTAATGGGAAGGAAAGTAGTAGGTGTCGCAAAAGATTTCCATTTTGTTGAGGTGCGTTTGGGAGTTTGCGTTTGAGTGCTTCGGCTGTTCCAATCACCCCCAGATGAAATCCGGTTGGAATGCTATTGGATCTATATGATTATAACATCCTGAAGATTGATTCTGCACTTAGTTTGACCAGTTTCGTCGACCTGTAATTTGTCATTTGGGAGTTTTGATGCAAAGTTATCCTGGACCTGAAGTCATTTTTGGGGGATTTGAGCTGAAAGTGGTAGCAAATGCTGCTTACATGGACACTAGAATTGAACATTATGAAACAAAACGATTTATTGTTGAACTAGGACTCCTTGCACTACATTCTGATGAAAGATCATCAAAGGTAAGGGAATATTTATGTTGTAATTTTGTATTTCTGTTGACTCCAACATGGCGGAGATATATTGTTACGTCTGTGCGCCGTCTCAGATTATTGCAATGTTAGGCTTTTTCCGTAACGTAAAAAAAAAGTGACACAGCAGTTGCATTAAGAACCAGTGTATCTTTTTAATTATATGTAGAACATGTATCTTTAGTCAAAGTTTATGATGAGAATTTCTGTTATCTGGCGTAGCTTTCTATAATTCCTCCGGATATTTTGGAGAATTTTCTGAACATGGCGTCAATCTAAACCGAGATTTGAGGATATAAAATGCATATTATCGAACAAAACATAAATGTACTGTGTAACATGTCATATGACTGTCATCTGATGAAGATTTTCAAGAGGTTAGTGATAGATTTTTTTTTTATTCTGCTTTTGTCATTTTATCAATGTTTTTTCTTTGGTTTGGTGGTGGTCTAACATAAATATATGTTGTGTTTTCGCCGTAAAACATTCAAAAAATCTGACACGTTGTGTAGATGAACAAGGTGTTTATCTTTCATTTGAGGTATTGGACTTGTTAATGTGTGGAGGTTAAATATTTCTAAGAATGTTTTTGCATTCCCTGCGCCACCGTTTCAGCTGAACGAGGGGGGGGTGGAGTTCCTGTAGGGGAACCCATAGCCTCAACCAGAAACAGTGGATTGATGGCAGCATTCGCATGAAACTGAAAGCGCGAAACACTGCTTTTCTTTATCAGGGCAAGGTGACCAGAAACATGACCGAATACAGACAGTGTAGCTATTCCCTCCGCAGGGCAATCAAACAAGCTAAGCGTCAGTATAGAGACAAAGTAGAGTCGCAATTCAACGGCTCAGACACAAGAGGTATGTGGCAGGGTCTACAGTCAATCATGGATTACAAAAAGAAAACCAGCCCCGTCGCAGACCAGGATGTCTTGCTCCCAGACAAACTAAACAACTTCTTTGCTCACTTTGAGGACAATACAGTGCCACTGACACGGCCCACTACCAAAACCTGCGGACTCTCCTTCACTGCAACATTTAAACGTGTTAACCCTCGCAAGGCTGCAGGCCCAGACGGCATCCCCAGCGCAGACCAGCTGGCTGGTGTGTTTACGGACATATTCAATCAATCAATCCTTATCCCAGTCTGCTATTCCCACATGCTTCAAGAGGGCCACCATTGTTCCTGTTCCCAAGAAAGCTAAGGTAACTGAGCTAAACGACTACCACCCCGTAGTACTCACTTCCGTCATCATGAAGTGCTTTGAGAGGCTAGTCAAGGACCATATCACCTCCACCCTACCTGACACCCTTGACCCACCCTCTCAATCATCAAGTTTGCAGACGACACTAGAGTGGTAGGCTTGATTACCAACAACGACGAGACAGCCTACAGGGAGGAGGTGAGGGTTCTTGGAGTGTGGTGTCAGGAAAATAACCTCACACTCAACGTCAACAAAACAAAGGAGATCATCGTGGACTTTAGGAAATAGCAGAGGAAGCGCCCCCCTATCCACATCGACAGGACAGTAGTGGAGAGGGTAGTAAGTTTTAAGTTCCTCGGCGTACACATCACGGACAAACTGAATTGGTCCACCCACACAGACCATGTGGTGAAGAAGGCGTAGCAGTGCCTCTTCAACCTCAGGAGGCTGAAGAAATTCGGCTTGTTTAAAGATGAACTTCTTGTTAAACCCACCACAGTGTCATATTTATAAAATGCTTTTCGGCGAAAGCATACCTAGCCCAGAACATAGCCCAGTTGACAAATTATTACAAACAGTAACCAGCCAAGCAGAAGCGTTACAAAACTCAGAAATAGATAGAAAATTAATCCCTTACCCTTGATGATCTTCATATGGTGTTGTCATGATGTTGCCATCTTTGAGTACATCTCGCTCTCTGCTTCTACAACCAGACTGCTGTGGGCAGTGAGGTCATAAATTCCTAAGGAAGACCCTGCCTCATGGACACACAGTTATAGAGAGTAGTTTAATGTAGACAAAGGAAATCCTTCCACCTCAAAGAACGTGAGGTACGAACAATTTTCATTTTCCAGAGAGAGTGTAAAAGATTGGTGAAGAATCCAGCTACGAACTGGTGCGTTTGTCACAACTTGGGAAGCTCAAGAGAGACGGTGTGGCCACATTATCATAGCGCTGTTTATATAATAGCCTCAGATACGAGGTTTACATCTAATTGTTGTATAAGATGAATGAGTGAGGATGATACTGTTTGAATAATGGTGGAATATGACTGTGGACTGTTAAATGAAGAAAAATACAATTCCCTTTTGATTTGAACTAAATCAGAGGACCGCCCCTGAGCCCAGTTAGGACCAGACATCCTGAGACAGCCCTCTTCTGCCATTCTGAATAAAAACCCACTTTGAGAAATGATCAAGAGACCATTTTTTTCTGCAGTAGGAGGGAGACTAAAGGTTGCAGACCTTTGCTGAATCTTTTAACCATACCACGTGGTTAAAACTCTTAGACTATCGATACTGACAGAATGAGAACAAGTCTTTGATACTAATTACTAGTCTGCAGCTAGGAATTTGGCATCATTGAACGCGAAGAACGACAACCGCCGAAACATCCATCCTATAACGAATGTCACTCTGAACAATTCTCTCTAACCACAACCGAGAGAGAGAGAGGGAGAGAGACGGACAATTCTGCAAAAGAAATTAACTTTTCACCAGCGATCAAGACGACACACTGAGCGGAAATATATATATTGATTGCAATTGTTCAAAAATGAGTGAGCGTTCGTGTGTAAGGATTATCATTTCAATTTTTATAATTATTAACTCTGTAGTGACTTCTCAGTCGACCCCCCACTCCCCTTTTGTCAAACAAGCCGCGATGCCGGTTTAGCCCACTAGGGCACATTCTATAATTTCACCATATTTACTGTTTGCATTTCTGTGAATTACTTAGTTAGTAATAAATAAACGATTTAAGACAATTGATGTATGGATGACTCACAGTCAAGACTGGATTCGTGCAGATAACCAACAATTTATGACGTTTGGAATGAGACTAACGTGAAGTAAAATAACTAAATCATTCATCGGAAGACTATTGATCAGATATGAAAATATCTGAAAGGTTATATTGGGAAATTATAACTTTGTAATCTGAATACTTTCCTTGGTGCCCCTATTTCCTAGTTAATTACAGTTACACGATTAATTACTTTGATCGCATTATACTAATTACAGGGAATCTTTGATAAAACTATGTCTTCAATTTAATGACAGTAAAGACACGACAGTGTTAATCAGAAGACATTCATTTACTCAATAAATGTTCCTTTTGTTCGATGAAGTCTCTTTATATCCAAAAACCTCCTTTTTGTTAGCGAGTTTTCTTCAGTACTCCACAGGCTCAAACTCAGTCAAAACAATCAGACAAAAAAATCCGCATTGACATCTGCTAACCATGTGCATGTGACAAATACAATTTGATTTGATTTGACCTCAACAAAAAATTGAGCAAGTTGAGATGACTAAAGTGCTTGGAGTAACCCTAGATGGTAAACTGTCATGGTCAAAACATATTGATGTAGTAGCAGCTAAGATGGGGAGAAGTCTGTCTATAATAAGCAATGCTCTGCCTTAACAACACTTATCAACAAGGCAGGTCCTACTGGCCCTTGTTTTGTCGCACATTGACTACTGTTCAGTTGTGCGGTCAGGAGCCACAAAAAGGACTTAGGAAAATTGCAATTGGCTCAGAACAGGGTAGCACGGCTGGCCTTTGGATGTACAGTACACAAAGAGCTAATATTAATAATATGCATGTCAATCTCTCCTGGCTGAAAGTGGAGGAGAGATTGACTTCATCACTACTTTTATTTATGAGAGGTATTGACATGTTGAATGCACCATGCTGTCTGTCTAAACTACTGGCACACATCTCGGACACCCATGCGTACCACGCAAGACATGCCACAAGAGGTTTGTTCACATTCCATGTCCAGAACAGACTATGGGAGGCACATAGTACTACATGGAGCCATGACTACATGGAACATATTCCACATCAAGTAACTGATGCAAGCAGTAAAACTAGATTAAAAAAAAACAGATAAATAACACCTTATGGAACAGCGGGGACTGTGAAGCAACACAAACATTGGCATATGTACATGTACACAACGTACATGCACATGGATTTAGTGACAAATGACAATGACAAAGCAAAAACAGGTTGTTAGAAATGTTTGCAAATACATTTAAAAAATAACTTTCATATCACAAGTATTCAGACCCTTTACTCACCACCTTGTTAATTAAAACACCTTAGGCAGCAGTTACAGCCTTTAGTCTTCTTGGATATGACGCTACAAGCTTGGCACACTTGTGTTTGGGGAGTTTCTCCCATTCTTCTCTGCAAATTCTCTCAAGCTCTGTCAGGTTGGATGGGGAGCACCGCTGTACAGTTAAAGTATTTTCAGGTCTCTCCAGAGATGTTCGATCGGGTTCAAGTCCGGGCTCTTGCTGGGCCACTCAAGGACTTGTCCCAAAGCCACTGTACTGTCTTGGCTGTGTGCTTAGGCTCGTTCTCCTGTTGGAAGGTGAACCTTCGCCCCAACCTGAGGTCCTGAGCAGGTTTTCATCAACAATCTCTCAGTACTTTGCTCCATTCATCTTTCCCTCAATTCTGACTAGTCTCCCAGTCCCTGCCACTGAAAAACATAAAATCAAATCAAATCAAATGTATTTATATAGCCCTTCGTACATCAGCTGATATCTCAAAGTGCTGTACAGAAACCCAGCCTAAAACCCCAAACAGCAAGCAATGCAGGTGTAGAAGCACGGTGGCTAGGAAAAACTCCCTAGAAAGGTCAAAACCTAGGAAGAAACCTAGAGAGGAACCAGGCTATGTGGGGTGGCCAGTCCTCTTCTGGCTGTGCCGGGTGGAGATTATAACAGAACATGGCCAAGATGTTCAAATGTTCATAAATGACCAGCATGGTCGTATAATAATAAGGCAGAACAGTTGAAACTGGAGCAGCAGCACGGTCAGATGGACTGGGGACAGCAAGGAGTCATCATGTCAGGTAGTCCTGGGGCATGGTCCTAGGGCTCAGGTCCTCCGAGAGAGAGAAAATAAGAGAGAATTAGAGAGAGCATATGTGGGGTGGCCAGTCCTCTTCTGGCTGTGCCGGGTGGAGATTATAACAGAACATGGCCAAGATGTTCAAATGTTCATAAATGACCAGCATGGTCGTATAATAATAAGGCAGAACAGTTGAAACTGGAGCAGCAGCACGGCCAGGTGGACTGGGGACAGCAAGGAGTCATCATGTCAGGTAATCCTGGGGCATGGTCCTAGGGCTCAGGTCCTCCGAGAGAGAGAAAGAAAGAGAGAATTAGAGAACGCACACTTAGATTCACACAGGACACCGAATAGGACAGGAGAAGTACTCCAGATATAACAAACTGACCCTAGCCCCCAGACACATAAACTACTGCAGCATAAATACTGGAGGCTGAGACAGGAGGGGTCAGGAGACACTGTGGACCCATCCGAGGACACCCCCGGACAGGGCCAAACAGGAAGGATATAACCCCACGCACTTTGCCAAAGCACAGCCCCCACACCACTAGAGGGATATCTTCAACCACCAACTTACCATCCTGAGACAGGGCCGAGTATAGCCCACAAAGATCTCCACCATGGCACAACCCAAGGGGGCGCCAACCCAGACAGGATGACCACATCAGTGAATCAACCCACTCAGGTGACGCACCCCTTCCAGGGACGGCATGAGAAAGCCCCAGTAAGCCAGTGACTCAGCCCCTGTAATAGGGTTAGAGGCAGAGAATCCCAGTGGAAAGAGGGGAACCGGCCAGGCAGAGACAGCAAGGGCGGTTCGTTGCTCCAGAGCCTTTCCGTTCACCTTTTCACTCCTGGGCCAGACTACACTCAATCATATGACCCACTGAAGAGATGAGTCTTCAGTAAAGACTTAAAGGTTGAGACCGAGTTTGCGTCTCTGACATGGGTAGGCAGACCGTTCCATAAAAATGGAGCTCTATAGGAGAAAGCCCTGCCTCCAGCTGTTTGCTTCGAAATTCTAGGGACAATCAGGAGGCCTGCGTCTTGTGACCGTAGCGTACGTGTAGGTATGTACGGCAGGACCAAATCAGAGAGATAGGTAGGAGCAAGCCCATGTAATGCTTTGTAGGTTAGCAGTAAAACCTTGAAATCAGCCCTTGCTTTGACAGGAAGCCAGTGTAGAGAGGCTAGCACTGGAGTAATATGATCAAATTTTTTGGTTCTAGTCAGGATTCTAGCAGCTGTATTTAGCACCAACTGAAGTTTATTTAGTGCTTTATCCGGGTAGCCAGAAAGTAGAGCATTGCAGTAGTCTAATCTAGAAGTGACAAAAGCATGGATTAATTTTTCTGCATCATTTTTGGACAGAAAGTTTCTGATTTTTGCAATGTTACGTAGATGGAAAAAAGCTGTCCTTGAAATGGTCTTGATATGTTCTTCAAAAGAGAGATCAGGGTCCAGAGTAATGCCGAGGTCCTTCACAGTTTTATTTGAGACGACTGTACAACCATTAAGATTAATTGTCAGATTCAACAGAAGATCTCTTTGTTTCTTGGGACCTAGAACAAGCATCTCTGTTTTGTCCGAGTTTAAAAGTAGAAAGTTTGCAGCCATCCACTTCCTTATGTCTGAAACACATGCTTCTAGCAAGGGCAATTTTGGGGCTTCACCATGTTTCATTGAAATGTACAGCTGTGTGTCATCCGCATAGCAGTGAAAGTTACCATTATGTTTTCGAATAACATCCCCAAGAGGTAAAATATATAGTGAAAACAATAGTGGTCCTAAAACGGAACCTTGAGGAACACCGAAATTTACAGTTGATTTGTCAGAGGACAAACCATTCACAGAGACAAACTGATATCTTTCCGACAGATAAGATCTAAACCAGGCCAGAACTTGTCCGTGTAGACCAATTTGGGTTTCCAATCTCTCCAAAAGAATGTGGTGATCGATGGTATCAAAAGCAGCACTAAGGTCTAGGAGCACGAGGACAGATGCAGAGCCTCGGTCCGATGCCATTAAAATGTAATTTACCACCTTCACAAGTGCCGTCTCAGTGCTATGATGGGGTCTAAAACCAGACTGAAGCATTTCGTATACATTGTTTGTCTTCAGGAAGGCAGTAAGTTGCTGCGCAACAGCCTTTTCTAAAATTTTTGAGAGGAATGGAAGATTCGATATAGGCCGATAGTTTTTTATATTTTCTGGATCAAGGTTTGGCTTTTTCAAGAGAGGCTTTATTACTGCCACTTTTAGTGAGTTTGGTACACATCTGGTGAATAGAGAGCCGTTTATTATGTTCAACATAGGAGGGCCAAGCACAGGAAGCAGCTCTTTCAGTAGTTTAGTTGGAATAGGGTCCAGTATGCAGCTTGAAGGTTTAGAGGCCATGATTATTTTCATCATTGTGTCAAGAGATATATTACTAAAATATGAGCGTCTCTCTTGATCCTAGGTCCTGGGAGAGTTGTGCAGACTCAGGACAACTGAGCTTTGAAGGAATACGCAGATTTAAAGAGGAGTCCGTAATTTGCTTTCTAATAATCATCATCTTTTCCTCAAAGAAGTTCATGAATTTATCACTGCTAAAGGGAAAGTCATCCTCTCTTGGGGAATGCTGCTTTTTAGTTAGCTTTGCGACAGTATCAAAAAGGAATTTCGGATTGTTCTTATTTTCCTCAATTAAGTTAGAAAAATAGGATGATCGAGCAGCAGTAAGGGCTCTTCGGTACTGCACGGTACTGTCTTTCCAAGCTAGTCGGAAGACTTCCAGTTTGGTGTGGCGCCATTTCCGTTTCTGGAAGCTTGCTTCAGAGCTTGGGTATTTTCTGTGTACCAGGGAGCTAGTTTCTTATGAGAAATGTTTTAAGGGTGCAACTGCATCTAGGGTATTGAGTTCCTCAGTTAGGTGGTTAACTGATTTTTGTCCTCTGGCGTCCTTGGGTAGACAGAGGGAATCTGGAAGGACATCAAGGAATCTTTGTGTAGTCTGTGAATTTATATTACGACTTTTGATGTTCCTTGGTTGGGGTCTGAGCAGATTATTTGTTGCAATTGCAAACGTAATAAAATGGTGGTCCGAAAGTCCAGGATTATGAGGAAAAACATTAAGATCCACAACATTTATTCCATGGGACAAAACTAGGTCCAGCGTATGACTGTGACAGCCAAAAGCAAGATGCTGCCACCACCATGCTTCACCGTAGGGAAGGTAGGGATGGTGCCAGGTTTCCTCCAGACGTGACGCTTGGCATTCAGGCCAAAGAGTTCAATCTTGGTTTCGTCAGACCAGAGAATACTGGTTCACATGGTCTAAGAGTCATTTAGGTGCCCTTTGGCAAACTCCAAGCAGGCTCTCATGTGCCTTTGACTGAGGAGTGGCTTCTGTCTGGCCACTCTACCATAAAGGCCTGATTGGTGGAGTGCTGCAGAAATGGTTGTCCTTCTGGAAGGTATTCCCATCTCCACAGAGGAACTCTAGAGCTCTGTCAGAGTGACCATCGGGTTCTTGGTCACTTCCCTGACCAAGGCCCTTCTCCCCCGATTGCTCAGTTTAGCCGTGCGGCCAGCTCTAGGAAGTCTTGCTGGTTCCAAACTTCTTCAATTTAAAAACTGTGTTCTTGGAGTCCTTCAATGCTGCCGAAATTGTTTGGTGCGCTTCCCCAGATCTGTGCCATGACACGATCCTATCTTGGCGCTTTATGGACAATTCCTTCGACCAGATGGTATGGTTTTTGCTCTGACATGCACTGTCAATCATGGGACCTTATATAGACAGGTTTGTGCCAAATCATGTTCAACTCCAATCAAGTTGTATAAACATCGCAAGGATGATCAATGGAAACAGGATGCAGCTGAGCTCAATTTCGAGTCTCAGAGCAAAGGGTCTGAATAATTATATAAATAAGGTAGTTTTATTTTTTAAGACATTTGCAAACATTTTTTAAAACCTGTTTTCACTTCATCATTGTGGGGTATTGTGTGTAGATTACTGAGGATGATCATTTAAAAAATTAATTTTAGAATAAAGGCTGTAACATAACAAAATGTGGGAAAAGTCAAGGGGTTTGAATACTGTCCTAAGGCACTGTATATCATCCTCAGTTCTTATGGTTGTCTTGTTATTGTCATTATCGTATTGTTTGTACTTCAACATATTTCAGTGACTGCCATGAACGCATTAATGAATCAATTATACAATCATATAATCAATTTGACTTGTTTTGTTTTTACCAATCCAACTACATAGCAACATAATGGTAATCCATTTCTTTGAATGGTAAATCTCTATTGATAAACTGGGCGAATCAAGATTTACCGAGCTTATTCCCATGAAATCAATAAGAGTGTCCATGCATTTAGTTATTGAGCTTGTTTTGGCTGATTTCAAAGTGATACAGATGACAAAACAACCGTTTTCCCTTCCATTTGGGACTTATTTTATTGTACTGATTAACAACATTTGCATAGAACCCTTGATAAATAGTTCATAAACTATTGTAAAGGATGAATTGTATGAAGAATTATTCATGAAAATATGTGACCCACCACCAGGATTCGGTCCATTGTAACAAAATGAAAAATAAAAATAAAAAAGTTTTATAATTTTTTTAACATTTGATAAAAGTACTACAAAATGGTATATCGTACAAACATGTTACCCCACTTTTGAGAAAATGGACCTTGAATGTTTTGGTACATCTACTGGAGAGCTCTTCTTTGTCTACATCCATTCAGCATCGTTCACACCCAACCCTATAAGGATCCACATGTGAGCCCATGTGCTAAACAGAGTGAGTAGTGTAGTAAACAACTAAAGAGTTCAAGACTAAAACTAGTAGCTTACGATAAGGGAAAACTCCAGGTAAAAATACACTTTATCTAGTCCTTGGCCTATATCCTAATCTGACTGTGGTGCAGGTCATGTTGTTCTTCACATTACAGTCTCTGCTATACATACACTATATCAAATAAAATCTAAGTTCATTTGCCACATATACAGGATACAGAAGGTGTTAATGGTACATAGAAATGGTTACTTGCATATTTGCATAGTAGCAATATCAAAAACAGAAAGGGTCCAGATAAAATATTTTATAATGATTAGATGGCGCTTACCCAGACACTGTCTAAATTGATGGGTCATGTGAAAGAAATTCAATAACCATCCAGATTGTCAGATACGTCAATAGCGCCTGCTAAAGTCAAGGGATACATTTTGTTGATAAAAGTAGCAAAACTTTTGTAGTTCTCGATGGCTAACATTATATCTTTAAAAAAGCCATGGTAGAAAGGATTATCAACCCTTACTAAGCAGCTCACATTATAAACAGAACCATGCTAAATGGCAGACCAATCCAAACTCATCTCCAGGCATGTCGAGTCCACCCATTTTCTCAGCCAATCATGGCTAGCGTGAAGGTTCCATTGCTTTTTCCATGTCTAAACCAACTATGTTCCTTAACTTCTTAAGGTATAGGGGGCAGCATTTTCACTTTTGGATAAATAGCGTGCCCAATTTCAACTTCCTGCTACTCATGCCAGGAATATAAGATATGCATGCTATTAGTAGATTTGGATGGAAACACTCTGACATTACTAAAACTGTTTGAATCATGTCTGTGAGTATAACAGAACTTATGTAGCAGGGAAAACCCAGAGGACTAACCGTTCAGAATATAATTTTTTGGTCTCTGTCTGTTCACTGACTTCTCATTGGCAAATTATATTTCTTAGGAACCTGTTTTCAGTTCCTACCGCTTCCACTGGATGTCACCAGTCTTTAGAATTTGGTTGAGGTTATTCATTTGTGCAATGAAGAAGTAGGCCATCTAGGAACTGGGTAACACTGTTGAGAATGCGCAAGACGTGAAAAGTAGCATGGTTTGTTGTCTTCCTGTATTGAACACAGATAGACCCGTCTACAATTTGATTGATTATTAACGTTTAACCTCTAGTGACACCCCATCCCGTGAACGGGACCGTTGTCATCATCTGACACAAATTAGCATAACGCAACGGACATAAATATTCCTAGAAAATATTCCTATTCATGAAAATCACAAATGAAATATATTGAGACACAGTCTAGCCTTTTGTTAATCACCCTGTCATCTCAGATTTTCAAAATATGCTTTACAGCCAAAGCTAGACAAGCACTTGTGTAAGTTTATCGATAGCCTAGCATAGCATTTTGTCCAGCTAGCAGCAGGTAAATTGGTCACGGAAATCAGAAAAGCAATCAAATTAAATCGTTTACCTTTGATGAGCTTTGGATATTTTCAGTCACGAGACTCCCAGTTAGATAGCAAATGTTCCTTTTTTCCCAAAATATTATTTTTGTAGGCGAAATAACCCCATGTGATCTTCACGTTTGGCTGAGAAATCACCCGGAAATTGCAGTCACGAAAACGGCAAAAAATATTCCAAATTAGCTCCATAATAACGACAGAAACATGGCAAACGTTGTTTATAATCAATCCTCAAGGTGTTTTTCAAATACATATTCGATAATATATTAACCGGGACTGGTGGCTTCTTAGTAGGAGAGAAAGAAACAATGGCCGCATTTGTCCTTTACGCACCAAACACTATGAGAGACTTCAGCTGACGACTAACGCAATGTTAACGTTCAGGTTCATTTTTCAGAATAAAAGCCTAAAATTATGTATTGTGACACTAGACACATTAGGGAAGCCATAGAAAAAGTAATCTGGTTGATAGCCCATTCACTGCTCAATAGGGACGCATAGGAACGCAGAGCCTTCTAAATAAGAGTCCCTTCCTGTTTGGATTTTTCTCAGGCTTTCGCCTGCAACATCAGTTCTGTGAAACTCACAGAAAATATTTTTACAGTTTTGGAAACTTTAAAGTGTTTTCTGTCCTAAGCTGTCAATTATATGCATATTCTAGCATCTTGTCCTGAGAAAATATCCCGTTTACTACGGGAACGTTATTTTTCCAAAAATGACAATACTGCCCCCTAGTCACTGCCCCCTAGTCATTAGTTTGAAATATTTTGGCAAAGTTTATAGAAAACTTGTAAAATATTTTGTAGTGACGTTGCATTTTTTGGAAGCTGTATTTTTCGAACAAAAGGACCAATTGTGATGTTAAAAAGGACCAATTGTGATGTTAATGGTACATATTGGAGTGCCAACAAAAGAAGCTCGTCAAAGGTAATGAATGTTTTATATTTTATTTCTACGTTTTGTGTACCCCCTGCAGGGTTGAAATATGCTACCCTCTTTGTTTGCTATAGTGCTATCATCAGATGATAGCTTCTTATGCTTTCACCGAAAAGCCTTTTAAAAATCTGACATGGATTCACAACGAGTGTAGCTTTAATTGAGTATCTTACATGTGTGATTTAATGAAAGTTAGATTTTTATATAATTTTTAAATGATTTTTGATTTAAAAAAAAGTTATTGTGGCGTGCGACATCAAATCTCAAATCAAATCAAATTTTATTTGTCACATACACATGGCTAGCAGATGTTAATGCGAGTGTAGCGAAATGCTTGTGCTTCTAGTTCCGACAATGCAGTAATAACCAACAAGTAATCTAACTAACAATTCCCCCCCCAAAAACGACTGTCTTATACACAGTGTAAGGGGATAAAGAATATGTACATAAAGATATATGAATGAGTGATGGTACAGAGCAGCATAGGCAAGATACAGTAGATGGTATCGAGTACAGTATATACATATGAGATGAGTATGTAAACAAAGTGGCATAGCTAAAGTGGCTAGTGATACATGTATTACATAAGGATGCAGTAGATGATATAGAGTACAGTATATACGTATACATATGAGATGAATAATGTAGTGTATGTAAACATTATATTAGGTAGCATTGTTTAAAGTGGCTAGTGATATATTTTACATCATTTCCCATCAATTCCCATTATTAAAGTGGCTGGAGTTGAGTCAGTGTGTTGGCAGCAGCCACTCAATGTTAGTGGTGGCTGTTTAACAGTCTGATGGCCTTGAGATAGAAGCTGTTTTTCAGTCTCTCGGTCCCAGCTTTGTTGCACCTGTACTGACCTCGCCTTCTGGATGATAGCGGGGTGAACAGGCAGTGGCTCAGGTGGTTGTTGTCCTTGATGATCTTTATGGCCTTCCTGTAACATCGGGTGGTGTAGGTGTCCTGGAGGGCAGGTAGTTTGCCCCCGGTGATGCGTTGTGCAGACCTCACTACCCTCTGGAGAGCCTTACGGTTGTGGGTGGAGCAGTTGCTGTACCAGGCGGTGATACAGCCCACCAGGATGCTCTCGATTGTGCATCTGTAGAAGTTTGTGAGTGCTTTTGGTGACAAGCCAAATTTCTTCAGCCTCCTGAGGTTGAAGAGGCGCTGCTGCGCCTTCTTCACGATGCTGTCTGTGTGAGTGGACCAATTCAGTTTGTCTGTGATGTGTATGCCGAGGAACTTAAAACTTACTACCCTCTCCACTACTGTTCCATCGATGTGGATAGGGGGGTGTTCCCTCTGCTGTTTCCTGAAGTCCACAATCATCTCCTTAGTTTTGTTGACGTTGAGTGTGAGGTTATTTTCCTGACACCACACTCTGAGGGCCCTCACCTCCTCCCTGTAGGCCATCTCGTCGTTGTTGGTAATCAAGCCTACCACCGTTGTGTCGTCCGCAAACTTGATGATTGAGTTGGAGGCGTGCGTGGCCACGCAGTCATGGGTGAACAGAGAGTAGAGGAGAGGGCTCAGAACGCACCCTTGTGGGGCCCCATTGTTGAGGATCAGCGGGGTGGAGATGTTGTTGCCTACCCTCACCACCTGGGGGCGGCCCGTCAGGAAGTCCAGTACCCAGTTGCACAGGGCGGGGTCGAGACCCAGGGTCTCGAGCTTGATGACGAGCTTGGAGGGTACTATGGTGTTGAATGCCGAGCTGTAGTCGATGAACAGCATTCTCACATAGGTATTCCTCTTGTCCAGATGGGTTAGGGCAGTGTGCAGTGTGGTTGAGATTGCATCGTCTGTGGACCTATTTGGGCGGTAAGCAAATTGGAGTGGGTCTAGGGTGTCAGGTAGGGTGGAGGTGATATGGTCCTTGACTAGTCTCTCAAAGCACTTCATGATGACAGGTAGTCATTTAGCTCAGTTACCTTAGCTTTCCTGGGAACAGGAACAATGGTGGCCCTCTTGAAGCATGTGGGAACAGCAGACTGGTATAGGGATTGATTGAATATGTCCGTGAACACACTGGCCAGCTGGTCTGCGCATGCTCTGAGGGCGCGGCTGGGGATGCCGTCTGGGCCTGCAGCCTTGTGAGGGTTAACACGTTTAAATGTTTTACTCACCTCGGCTGCAGTGAAGGAGAGTCCGCATGTTTTCGTTGCAGGCCGTGTCAGTGGCACTGTATTGTCCTCAAAGCGGGCAAAAAAGTTATTTAGTCTGCCTGGGAGCAAGACATCCTGGTCCGTGACTGGACTGGTTTTCTTCTTGTAGTCCGTGATTGACTGTAGACCCTGCCACATACCTCTTGTGTCTGAGCCGTTGAATTGAGATTCTACTTTGTCTCTATACTGACGCTTAGCTTGTTTGATAGCCTTGCGGAGGGAATAGCTGCACTGTTTGTATTCGGTCATGTTACCAGTCACCTTGCCCTGATTAAAAGCAGTGGTTCGCGCTTTCAGTTTCACACGAATGCTGCCATCAATCCACGGTTTCTGGTTAGGGAATGTTTTAATCGTTGCTATGGGAACGACATATTCAACACACGTTCTAATGAACTCGCACACCGAATCAGCGTATTCGTCAATGTTGTTATCTGACGCAATACGAAACATATCCCAGTCCACGTGATGGAAGCAGTCTTGGAGTGTGGAATCAGCGTGGGAGCTTCTTGTTTTAGTTTCTGTCTGTAGGCAAGGATCAGCAAAATGGAGTCGTGGTCAGCTTTTCTGAAAGGAGGGCGGGGCAGGGCCTTATATGCGTCGCGGAAGTTAGAGTAACAATGATCCAAGGTTTTTTCAGCCCTGGTTGCGCAATCGATATGCAATCGACAATTTAGGGAGTCTTGTTTTCAGATTAGCCTTGTTAAAATCCCAGCTACAATGAATGCAGCCTCAGGATGTATGGATTCCAGTTTGCAAAGAGTTAAATAAAGTTTGTTCAGAGCCATCGATGTGTCTGCTTGGGGGGGAATATATACGGCTGTGATTATAATTGAAGAGAATTCTCTTGGTAGATAATGCGGTCGACATTTGATTGTGAGGAATTCTAAATCAGGTGAACAGAAGGATTTGAGTTCTTGTACGTTTCTGTGATCACACCACGTCTCGTTAGCCATAAGGCATACGCCCCCGCCCCTCTTCTTACCAGAAAGATGTTTGTTTCTGCGTGGAGAAACCCGCTGGCTGCACCGCCTCCAATAGCGTCTCTCCAGTGAGCCATGTTTCCGTGAAGCAAAGAACGTTACAGTCTCTGATGTCCCTCTGGAATGCTACCCTTGCTCGGATTTCATCAACCTTGTTGTCAAGAGACTGGACATTGGCGAGAAGAATGCTAGGGAGTGGTGCACGATGTGCCCGTCTCCGGAGTCTGACCAGAAGACCGCCTCGTTTCCCTCTTTTACGGAGTCGTTTTTTTGGGTCGCCGGCTGGGATCCAATTCCGTTGTCCTGGTTGAAAGGCAGAACACAGGATCCGCTTCGTGAAAATCATATTCTTGGTCGTACTGATGGTGAGTTGACGCTGATCTTATATTCAGTAGTTCTTCTCGACTGTATGTAATGAAACCTAAGATGACCTGGGGTACTAATGTACATACGCCTAGCTTCCTGAAACGGGTCACATATGATTCAGTCTTATGGAGCAAAATTTGAAATTGTGTTTTTTACTTTTGGATAAAAGAAAAGACACAGAGCTACAAAATGGTATACCATACACTGCATCTGAGGAACAATGGGAAAGTAATTATGGAATACCCATTTTACCTTTTTCCTTAAAAAATGGCTCTAAATACCTTTCTGCTTGTAAGCATGTCAGTGGCTGTTCTAGTGTTAATCAGTAATTACGCCATTCATGAGGCAAGAGTGGGAGTACCCTGAGTCACTTTACTGAGGAAATAGATAATCTTTGGGAGAGACGTGAGATAGAGACTGAAAGAATCAAGTTTTAGTGGCAATCAACTCTGAAATCAGCATATTTTGCTTTATGGTTTGCATATTATCGGAAACATAGTACCAGCGTAGTGAATTGATGATAGCTTTAGCTGTAAGCTAAACAGAAAAGTTAACCTACAAAGCTGGTAGCTACCAGTATCTTCTTGCATTGTAAAGTGTTCTAGCATGTATGGACATTGTTTTTTGCGAACAGTCATTAACAGTTTAAACATTTCTACATGCCTTATTATTCAAGTGTGTTAACTTCTGTGCAACATGAGTGGAAGCTAACATGATGCAGCCCAGACTCAGTGCTTTCGCGCTATAAGGGGGACATTTGCTTCGCAGATAGACAGAGTTGATTTTTGAGACGCATTAGACAGAAATGTTCTAGTATAAAAAAAGTACAGAAGGTTCGGAATACCCTGCAAAACTAAAACACACAATGAATAAGTAGTGAAAAACTTGTGTTGCTAATGTCTATGACCTAATAATTTGGTGCATAAAGCATAGGCTGCTGATGACGATGGTGCTGTGAGTGTCGTCAGACATATTTTTAAGTCAATCCACATGATTGGGAAGTTATTTTGGAATAATTGGATAATTCGTTTAGATGATTATGGTATGCACACGTGACAATTAGTTCACACATGATGTGAGAATGTGCTATATCGCCCTATTGAGGTGGGATGATCAAAATGCAGAGTAGAAAAGAACTCAAACAAAATGCAAGGCCCTATGCATGGTGCATGAGTCGGCAAAAGTTTTTGTTTTTTTTGCACAATATAGACGGTCAACACAGTCAACACAAATTCTCCCAAACTCACTGTGCATATTTTCCACAGACTAGTTGCCTAAATGTTTCACAAGTGTCCTGAGTTACAGTATGTTTGATTATAAGAATGGGAATAAACACGAGTTTACTGGATATCCACATCCAAGCAAAATATTATTTCGTATTGTATGATGTCATATACATTTTTTTTACTATATTAAAAATGTAATATGTATGTAAAATATGTAAATGTCATCAACATTATGTATGTAAAATGTAATCAACATCTTGTTGATTGTATATATGCCCCATTCACAATGTTGCATTATAGTGCCCAAAATTAACTGTGTAAAAGTGTGTGTTATTTAGTTTCTAACCATTGTTAGAAACTAAATAACACACACTTTTACGCAGTTAATTACGCAGTCCCATACTTAGAAAAAGTCACAAAGTCAGAACAATCTGGTTTCTTTGCCAACAGTAATATATTTTAAAAGGGCCAGTTAGATTGATCAGACAGATTGTACAGACTTTGAGGGGAAAATATATTGTGCTTTGGAGGGTTCAGACAGTTTAACATTTCCTTTCCCTGTGTCTGCTCACTTTGTCCCACCCCCTTACCAATCTCCCTCCACTCTCCTTCTCTTCCCCCCCCCCTCCACCCCCCAGGTTGACCCATGGCATCAGCCTGAATGAGTTTGAGGATGAGGACTTGTCTGAGATCACTGAGATCACAGATGAGTGTGGGATGAGTCTCAACTGCAATGGCCTGGAGATTAAGGTAAAGTAGCGCTTCAAACCTGCAGATGCTTTATGACAGTCGCACACACACACACACACACACACACACACACACACACACACACACACACACACACACACACACACACACACACACACACACACACACACACACACACACACACACACACACACAATGGTCTGAAGATTAAGTTAGAACACCACTAAAATAGCAGGCAATTATTACCAAATATTGCCACCTATTTCTAAGATAAGCAGAACAGCGATACATGTACAATGCCAAGAAAAAGTATGTGCACCACTGAACAATTTTGTTGCATTACAGTCTTAAATGTTGAACATATTTAGAACATTTTAATAAATTATGAAATGTAAAGAAAGCTACACAAGCCCTGAAGCCCAAGGCAACAAAAAAAACATAGGTGAGGTGGCACATGTTTGAGTACCAAGATTAGAAAATCATACCACGTGGAACATTGGCTGCATGGCTGGAAATGGTTCAACTCTGAAACTATCGATCCCTACAGAAAATGAGCAAATCTTAGATACGAAGTACTAGTCTGCAGCTAGAAATTACATAAACCGAGGACGACTCTGAAACATTCATTCTATGAGCACATTTCCTAATGGTACTCTGAAGTATCCAATCTAACCATGAAAAACTGATCTTCAGGGAAAAAGAGAAAGAGAGAGATGGAGACTCGGATGAACTCTCCAGCAGACGGACCGGATTCCAACAGGGAAGACAACAATGACATACACCATAAATATGTACTTGCAATTATTCTCGAATGAGCGTCCGTTCATGTGCGAAGGATTGGATGATTTATAGTAAAGGCTGGGTTCGTGCAGATAACCAACAATTTATGACGTTCAGATGAGACTGACGTGAGGTAAAGAATAATCACTAATAATCATTAGTTTAATTACATAATAATTAGAGAACTGATTTGATAAAATAAGTCTTCACCTTTAATGATGTCAAAGACACGACACCTCTGTATTTGAGCTTCTTGGAATAGAAACACCATAATATAAATCACGTCAAAATATCTTAAATAAATTATAATTAATAAAGGCCAGCATAAGGTTCTTTTCAAGGCTGTAATTCAACGGACTGTCACCGAGGGCAAGCGCAATGATGATATCACCAAAAGAGAACACAGATTATTGGTGCGTAAAAACAGGGATTGGACAAATCTTCTTAGCAATATCAGACTGGGTTTGCACAAGGCATGAAGACTTCGCTTGGCTTCAAATGCCCTGATTGATAAATATGCAACTATGTAGCGTGACACTTTTGTTTACCAAAGACCCAACAATTAGACAATATTTAAAATTATTCCCACTAATAAAAACAGCTCCACGCAACGTTATTGTCCCAAAAATGTTTTGGGTCCAGTAGGTGGCTTTTGACTAGCTATGTCCCCACAGTGACTGTATGTACATACCCCAACCAGAAGCCATGGATTACAGGCAACATCCGCACTGAGCTAAAGGGTAGGAGCGGGACTCTAACCCGAAAAATTCTAAGAAATCCGCGATACCCTCCGATGAACCATCAAACAGGCAAAGCGTCAATACAGGATTGAATTGTACTACGCTGGCTCTGACACACGTCTGACACACTTCTACTCTCTTCGAGGCAAGGAACACTGAAACATGCATGAGAGCACCAGCTGTTCTGGAGGACTGTGTGATCACGCTCTCCGTAGCCGATGAGTAAGACTTTTAAACAGGTCAACATTCACAAGGCCGCAGGGCCAGACGGGATACCAGGACATGTACTCCGAGCATATGCTGACCAACTGGCAAGCATCTTCACTGACATTTTTAACCAGCTGAGACTGAGTCTGTAATGCCAACATGTTGTTTCAAGCAGACCACCAAAGTATTCTTGGGCACAGGGACTAAGGTAACCTGCCTTAATGACTACTGACCCATAGCACTCACGTCTGTAGCCATGAAGTGCTCTGAAATGGGTCATGGCTCACAACAATACCAGATGATACAATCTTTATTGCACTTAACACTGCCCTTTCCCCCCTGAACAAAAGGAATGCCTATGTGAGAATGCTATTCATTGACTATAGCTCAGCATTCAACACCATAGTGCCCTCAAAGCTCATCACTAAGCTGGGACTAAACACTGGGACTAAACACTTCCCTCTGCAACTGGATCCTGGACTTCCTGAAGGGCTGCCTCCTTGTAGTAAGGGTAGGGAACAACACATCCACCACGCTGATCCTCAACCACCTTCAGGGGTGCTTTCTCAGTCCCCTCCTGTACTCCCTGTTCACTCATGACTGCATGGCCAGGCATGATTCCAAAACCATCATCAAGTTTGCCAATGACACAACAGTGATTTTTTTACATGTAAATATGAACTTTATCAAACAAAACATGCATGTATTGTGTAACATGAAGTCCTATGAGTGTCATCTGATGAAGATATTTCAAGGTTAGTGATTCATTTTATCTTTATTTATGCTTTTTGTGAATGCTATATTTGGCTGGGAAAATGGCTGTGCTTATTGTGGTTTGGTGGAGACCTAACATAATCATTTGAAGTGCTTTGAAATCGGACCCTTTGGTGGGATTAACAACGAGAATAGCTTTAAAATTATATAAAACACATGTATGTTTTAGGAATTGTAATTATAAGATTTCTGTGGTTTGAATTTGGCACCCTCTATTTTCACTGATAGCTGTCATATCGATCCCGGTATTTGGATTGCAGCCATAACAAGTTAACCTCTATTTGTGAATTTATGAAACCTGTGCCGGTGGAAAAATATTTCGATGTGGGGGCGCGCCGTCCACAAACAATCGCATGGTATGCTTTCGCTGTGAAGCCTACTGTAAATCGGACAGTGCAGATTAACAAGAATTTAAGATTAACAGATTAGATTAACAAGAATTTAAGCTTTTAACTTCTTGGTGACAGGGGGCAGTATTGAGTAGCTTGGATGAATAAGGTGCCCAGAGTAAACTGCCTGCTACTCTGTCCCAGATGCTAATATATGCATATTATGAGACGTATAGAAATGGATAGAAACCACTCTGAAGTTTCTAAAACTGTTTGAATGATGTCTGTGAGTATAATAGAACTCATATGGCAGGCGAAAACCTGAGACAAATCCAACCAGGAATTGGGAAATCTGAGGTTTGTAGTTTCATTTAAGTGATTGCCTATCCAATATGCTGTGTCTAAGGGGCCAGATTGCACTTCCCAAGGCTTCCAGCAGATGTCAACAGTCATTATAAGGTTGTTTGAGGCTTCTATTGTGGAAGGGTGTCGAATAAGAGCTGTTTCAACAAGTGGACTAGGCTGAGGCCAATCAGTTGTTTACTGCGCGGTCACGCGGGTGCGCCGTTCCTTCTTTTTCCTCTGTAATGAATACACTATTGTCCGGTTGGAATATTATTTAATATTTATTATAAAAAGACCCTAAGGATTTATTGTAAACATTGTTTGACATGTTTCTACAAATTGTAATGGAACTCTTTTGACTTTTCGGCTGGATTTTGTGCTCACGCATTGTGCCTTTGGAATAGTGAACTAAACACGCGAACAAAACGGAGGTATTTGGACATAAATATGGACATAATCGAACAAAACAAACATTTCTTGTGGAAGTGGGAGTCCTGAGAGTGCATTCCGACGAAGATCAGCAAAGATAAGTGAAGATTTATAATGCTATTTATGACTTTTGTTGACTCCACAATTTGGCGGGTAACTGTATGGCTTGCTTTTGTGGCTGAACGCTGTTCTCCGATGATTGAATATTGTACTTTTGCCGTAAAGCTTTTTTTAAATCTGACACAGTGGTTGCATTAAGAACAAGTGTCACGCCCTGGTCAAAGTATTTTGTGTTTATCTTTATGTATTTGGTCAGGCCAGGGTGTGGCATGGGGTTTTTGTAATTGTGGTGTGTTTGTCTTGGGGTTTTGGTGTTAGTATTGAGATTGTAGCATAGTGGGTATTCTAGCAAGGTCTATGGCTGTCTGGAGTGGTTCTCAATCAGAGGCAGGTGTTTATCGTTGTCTCTGATTGGGAACCATATTTAGGCAGCCATATTCTTTGAGTTTGTCGTGGGTGATTGTCCTTAGTGTCCTATGTGTACTCGATGTTAGTTTGCACCAGATAGGCTGTTTCGGTTTCGTTTCTTGTTTTGTAGTGTTTTTGTAAGTTCGTGTTTCTTTGTTTTGATTAAACATGAATCTCAATCAACACGCCGCATTTTGGTCCGATCCTTGTTCTACCTCTTCGTCAGAGGAGGATATAGAAGAAAACCGTAACAGAATCACCCACCACCAACGGACCAAGCGGCGTGTCAACAGGCAGGAGCAGCCGAAAAAGGAGATGCTAAATAAGGATTTCTGGACATGGGAGGAAATCCTCGACGGGAGAGGACCCTGGGCTAAACCAGGGGAGTGTAGCCGCCCAAAGGAGCAGCAGGAACAGAGGCAACAAAGGCAACAGAGGCAACAGAGGCAGCAGCAGCAGGAGCAGCAGCTGCAGTGGGAGATGCTGCACTACCTGGAGAAATGGACATGGGAGGACGAACTGGACGGTAAAGGACCCTGGGTTCAGCCTGGAGAATATCACCGCCCCAAGGAAGAACTAGAGGCGGCGAAAGCGGCGAGGCGCAGATATGAGGAGGCAGCACGGCGACGCGGATGGAAGCCTGAGAGTCAGCCCAAAAAATTATTGGGGGGGGGGCTCACAGGGAGTATGGCTATGCCAGGTAGGAGACCTGCGCAAGCTCCCTGTGCTTACCGGGGGGCTGGAGAGACCGGGCAGGCACCGTGTTATGCTCTGGAGCGCACGGTGTCTCCAGTGCGGGTGCACAGCCCGGTTCGGTATATTCCAGCTCTGCGTATCGGCCGGGCTAGATTGAGCGTCGAGCCAAATGCCATGAAGCCAGCTCTACGCGTCTGGTCCCCAGTGCGTCTCCTTGGGCCGGCTTACATGGCACCAGCCTTGCGCTCGGTGTCTCCGGTTCGCCTGCATAGCCCAGTGCGGCCTATTCCACCTCGCCGGACTGGCAGGGCAACCGAGAGCATTCAACCAGGTAAGGTTGGGCAGGCTCGGTGCTCAAGAGCTCCAGTGTGCCTGCACGGCCCGGTCTATCCGTCACCACCTCCACGCACCAGTCCTCCGGTGGCAGCCCCCCGCACTAGGCTGTCTCTCCGGCCCATCCTTACGGGGGCTCCCTCTTCTCCAGCGCTGCCAGAGCCTTTCTCCTCTCCTGCGCTGCCGGAGTCTCCCGCCTGTCCAGCGCTGCCAGAGCCTTTCTCCTCTACAGCGCTGCTGGATTCTCCCACCTGTTTAGCACAGCCAGAGCCTTCCTCCTCTCCTGCGCTGCCGGAGTCTCCCTCCTCTCCAGCGCTGTCAGAGCCTTTCTCCTCTACAGCACTGCTGGAGTTTCCCGCCTGTTCAGCGCAGCCAGAGCTGTCAGTCTGCATGAAGCAGCCCGAGCTGTCAGTCTGCAAGGAGCTGTCAGTCTGTAAGGAGCTGTCAGTCTGCAAGGAGCTGTCAGTCTGCAAGGAGCTGTCAGTCTGCACGGAGCTGTCAGTCTGCAAGGAGCTGCCAGTCTGCAAGGAGCTGCCAGTCAGCACGGAGCCGCCAGAGCTGTCAGTCTGTAAGAAGCCGCCAGAGCTGTCAGCCTATATGGAGCAGCTAGTGCCGCCAGTCTGCCCAGCACCGCCAGTCTGCCCAGCACCGGCAGTCTGCCCAGCGTCGCCAGTCTGCCCAGCGTCGCCAGTCTGCCCAGCGTCGTCAGTCTGCCCAGCACCGCCAGTCTGCCCAGCGTCGCCAGTCTGCCCAGCGCCACCAGTCTGCCCAGCATCGCCAGTCTGCCCAGCACCGCCAGTCTGCCTAGCGTCGCCAGTCTGCCCAGCGCCGCCAGTCTGCCCAGCGCCGCCAGTCTGCCCAGCGCCGCCAGTCTGCCCAGCGCCGCCAGGCTGCCCAGCGCCACCAGATCTGCCAGTCAGCCAGACTCTTCCAGATCTGCCAGTCAGCCAGACTCTTCCAGATCTGCCAGTCAACCAGACTCTTCCAGATCTGCCAGTCAACCAGACTCTTCCAGATCTGCCAGTCAACCAGACTCTTCCAGATCTGCCAGTCAACCAGACTCTTCCAGATCTGCCAGTCAACCAGACTCTTCCAGATCTGCCAGTCAACCAGACTCTTCCAGATCTGCCAGTCAGCCAGGATCTGCCAGTCAGCCAGGATCTGCCAGTCAGCCAGGATCTGCTGAGACCACCAGCCAGCCAGGAGCTGGTAGATCTATCTACCTGCCTGAGCTTCCTCTCACTCCTGAGCTTCCTCTCACTCCTGAGCTTTCTCTCACTCCCGAGCTTTCTCTCACTCCCGAGCTTCCCCTCAGTCCCGAGCTGCCTCAGTCCCGAGCTGTCCTTTAGTCCCGATCTGCTCCTCAGTCCAGTGGGGTTCTGGGTGAGGACTACTAGGCCATGGTCGGCTATCCATGGACTATCCAGGGACGAAGGGAGAGGGGACTAAGACATTAAATGAGTGGGGTCCACGCCCCGCGCCGGAGCCGCCACCATGGACAGACGCCCACCCGGACCCTCCCTATTGTTTTGAGGTGCGTTCGGGAGTCCGCACCTTAGGGGGGGGGGGGTTCTGTCACGCCCTGGTCAAAGTATTTTGTGTTTCTTTATGTATTTGGTCAGGCCAGGGTGTGGCATGGGGTTTTTGTAATTGTGGTGTGTTTGTCTTGGGGTTTTGGTGTTAGTAATGGGATTGTAGCATAGTGGGTATTCTAGCAAGGTCTATGGCTGTCTGGAGTGGTTCTCAATCAGAGGCAGGTGTTTATCGTTGTCTCTGATTGGGAACCATATTTAGGCAGCCATATTCTTTGAGTTTGTCGTGGGTGATTGTCCTTAGTGTCCTATGTGTACTCGATGTTAGTTTGCACCAGATAGGCTGTTTCGGTTTCGTTTCTTGTTTTGTAGTGTTTTTGTAAGTTCGTGTTTCTTTGTTTTGATTAAACATGAATCTCAATCAACACGCCGCATTTTGGTCCGATCCTTGTTCTACCTCTTCGTCAGAGGAGGATATAGAAGAAAACCGTAACAACAAGTTTATCTTTAATTCTATGTAAAACATGTATCTTTCATCAAAGTCTATGATGAGTTTTTCTGTTATTTGATGTGGATCTCTGTAATTTCTACGGATGTTTTGGAGGCAGTTCTGAACATGGCGCCAATGTAAACTGAGGTTTTTGGATATAAATATGAACTTGATTGAACAAAACATACATGTATTGTGCAACATTGAGTCCTGGGAGTGTCATCTGATGAAGATTGTCAAAGGTTAGTGATTAATTTGACCTATATTTCTGCTTTTTATGACACCTCTCTTTGGTTGGAAAATGGCTGAATGCTTTCTGTGACTAGTTGCTGACCTAACATAATGATATCTTTGAAATCGGACACTGTGGTTGGATTAACGAGAAGTGTATCTTTAAAAAGGTGTACTTGTATGGTTGAGGAATTTAAATTATGAGATTTCTGTTGTTTTGAATTTGGCGCCCTGCAATTTCACTGGCTGTTGGCGAGGTGGGACGCTAGCATCCCAAACCCATTTTCCGAACCGATAGAAGACACTTGTATGTACCTAAATGTTTAAACAATCATAAAAATGATGGATTTTATTTGAATTGCGCACACTCCAGGTCCACCGGAAGTTGTCCAGCTAGTGGGACACCTAGCCTTATTTTAACCAAAAATGCTTTAAACAGTTTTAACAAGGAAAAATAAATGTTAAATAAAAAATAGATAATAAAAGTAAGAAATAATTCAACAGCAGCAGAAAAATAACAAGTGTGGCTATATACAGGGGGAACCGGTACAGAGTCAATGTGCGGGGGCACCGGTTAGTTGAGGTAATTGAGGTAATATGTTAAGGGCTTGTATGTAAGCATTCCCTGTAAGGTTTACACCTGTTGTATTCGGCACATGTGACAAATAAAATTTGATTTGATTTTGATTTGAAATTGCCTAATTTGTTTGCGTCAGCCAGCACAGAATGGTAAGGTAGTAATCGTTTACTACTATTACCTATTGTATTTGTTGTCATTCATTATTATTAGGCATTCTCAAGCACCGTAAAGGCCAAATTAAAATGCAAATTCCCATGAGATGGTAAGGCCTAGGAGGGTGCAACCTAGCAGGATGGTCAAGGGCCAGTTGACCACATAGTGGCGCTATAACAAGCGATTAAAAAGGCAAACTTTGAAAGGTCACAACCTTGACACTGTTTGAGTCACAAAATGCGGTACAAATGTCCATCTCATCACAAGGAACACATTTGCCTTTGAATCCATAAGGTCCGCAATGATGGATTTTCTTCCATTTTGAATTTTGTGAAAAACACTTAAAATACTATTCATCTGGCATTGAATAACAGATCTGTATGAAACGTTATATGTGGCAAAGTTCTCTCAACAAAACATTTTCCAGACTAGTGCTTAAAACAACATGGCCGCTGTTGACCAATAAGCATACATATGTGTGCGTGTTCTGGCATATAAATGCATGTTAATCTGTCAGGGATATTCGTATTCTTACAAAACTTGGTACACGTTTCAAACACTTGTGAAGACTCAACATGTTCGAGCACATATTCAGATCGACTACACAGTTTCTCTATGACAGGCACATGTTTATATCTCTTGATCTGTTTGAGTCAGAATGATGAAATTTGGGACACATGCTCAGGGATATGAGTCTAGTTAACCTATGAAGTATGGTTCAATTGGACATGAAAAAACATTAATGTAAGCTCATTTGCTCATAGCAGCCATATTGTTTGAGCCAGAGACCTGGAAAATTGTGTTTAATGACATGGGTTCAGAGCTGAAACTTACCAATATACCCTTTCCTGCTGTCAAATGGCCTAGTGGCCTCATGGGTGGAAGGTTATTCATATTTTTCATAATTTCTTAGTTAAATCAACATCATATTTTTTTTAATAGCCGAAAATCTGATGTTTCTATGTCAAAACGTTTTGTTATATTTCAGTATTCTGTGATGTACACGCTTGCCAAAATTAGAACTCAACATCGAACAGGTCACACAATATAATTTTTTCGAGTTATTATAATATTGGGATGCAAACTCAAAATTGAATACATTTCAACTGTTACATTACATATCTGACATGGTACAGGAGTGTTAGCTTTTTATGTGTGTGAGGTGTACTGTATACTTTTGTTTCAAACTAGAAGACTACCAAGGAACACTCTGTGTAACACTGCAGTAAAAGTTTAAAGTAGTCAACATCATTATTAAAAAAGGTTCAAAATAACTCAAAAACATTATATTGTATGACCTGTTCGATGTTGAGTTCTAATTTTGGCAAGCGTGGTAAACGGTACAGAATTTAGAATTTTATTGGGATCCCCTTTAGCTGACGCCAATTGCTCGTCCTAGGGCAATGTGTCCTGATGGTGGCACTGGGCACACAGCTGAACCCCGGCAATGCTGCTTGCACTTTTTATTATTATTATTGCTATTACGGCATGAGGCTATAAATCTGTTGATCCCTGCCATGCAAGGATTTATTTTGCAACCAGTCAACTAAATCCATTCATTACGCATGGTCCTCAGTCTCCTGCACTCCTTTTCGAGGATGCTTTCCAAAACATTTTTATGCTTATCATGAAATTAGTAGGTTGCGATCATCGGTGCTATATGAAATAGAATAATGGGCTTAGCCCGAACCATGAAAAACAGCCACAGACCATTATTCCTCCTCCACCAAACTTTACAGTTGGTACTGTTCATTTGGGCAGGTAGCATTCTCCAGGCATCCGTCAAACCCAGATTAGTCCGTTGGACTGCCAGATGGTGAAGCATGAAGCACTACTCCAGAGAACAGGTTTCCACTGCCGCAGAGTCCAATGGCGGTGAGCTTTACACCACTCCAGCAGACGCTTGGCATGGCGGATGGTGGAAACCATGAAAGCTTGTATGTGGCTGCACGACCAAGGAAACCCATTACATGAAGCTCCCGACAAACAGTTATTGTGCTGATTTTGCTTCCAGAGGCAGTTTGGAACTCGGTTTTGTTGCAACCGAGGACAAATTATTTTTAGTAAATGTTTTAAAAATGAAAAACAGAAATACCTTTTTTACATAAATATTTAGACCCATTTGCAAAATGTGGAAGAAGTCAAGGGGTCTGAATACTTACCGAATGCACTGTATGTAGTGAATCTGTTATTCAGTGCATTTGTATGGGCTAATAGCAATAAGGCCAAATACATTTTTAAAAAGCTAATCATGTTTTCATATTGTATTTTATACTTTAAGGGGTCATAAAATTCTAAATCAAATAGCAAAATGATACTTAATATGACCATCTTATAACAATTATTTATAGCTTAGTAGAACCCCTCCCCAGCTTAGACTGTAATGGGTTAAGTCATTCAAATTAGATAATAAGTAATTTAAACAAGATACTATCTCGTTCGAATGAGTTCAAACGAGATAATTCCAAGAGTGTACGTTTTTCAAATTCTTGTTGCCTTGGGCTTCAGGGCTTCCGTAGAAAGCGGAAATGTATTGTGTGCATAAGTATCTGAACCCTTTGCAATATGGCAAGATAGATGCATGTAACACAAATTACTTAACAAGTCACACCCTATGTTGAATGGACTTTACAGTATAGAGGTTCTCATGATTTTAGAATGAATGATAAGGTCTCTGTAAGGTTACCCAGTCCTATATGAGTTTCAAGCAAAGGTTTAACCACAAAGCAACCATGGATATTTTAAATCAACTCAGGGTTAAAGTCGTAGACTGGCACAGGCATTTGCTTGAAATTCATTTAGTACTGAATAACCTTACAAACCTTAGAATTTATTCTAAAATCTGTGGTGGGATTGAAACTTGACCCACTAGAGATCATTGATGAGAGGAGGTTGGGGATGAAAACCTGAATCTATCAGGGTAAAAATATTTAAAAAGGACTATAGTGTGTCTTAACACCAGAACACTGTGCAGATCAGACCCGTCCTCAACAGAGGGCAGCCAGAGAATAAGCAGAGATTCAGAATCAGCCATTGATTCAGCCATTGATTCCCGTCAACAGGACAGTTATAAATCATGCAGTGTCACGAAAAAACAAATGTCGGTACATGCAAGTGTTTTAAGCTGAAAGCTTTAAATTCTTGTTAACCTCTCTGGGATATGTGGGACGGTAGCGTCCCACCTGGCCAACATCCAGTGAAAATGCAGAGCGCCAAATTCAAATAAATTACTCTAAAAATTTTACTTTCATGAATTCACACATTGAATATACCAAATTAAAGCTACACTTGTTGTGAATCCAGCCAATGTGTCACAATTCAAAAATGCTTTCCCGCGAAAGCAAACAATGCTATGATCTGAGGATAGCACCTCAGCTAACAATCACAGACCATCATATTTCAACCCTCCCGGCGCGACACAAAACGCAGAAATAAAGATATATTTCATGCCTTACCTTTGACGAGCTTCCTCTGTTGGCACTCCAATATGTCCCAAAAACATCACAAATGGTCCTTTTGTTCGAAAATGTCCATTTATTTGGCGCGTTTGATCCAGAAAAAAAACGGTTCCAACTTGCGCAACGTGACTACAAAATATCTAGTTACCTGTAAACGTTGCCAAAACATTTCAAACTACTTTTGTAATACAACTTTAGGTATGTTTTAAAGTAAATAATCAATCAAATTGAAGACGTGATGATCTGTGTTCAATACAGGAAGAAAACAAACTGAAGCTACCTTTCTGGTCACGCGTCTCTATCTAACAGTACACTTTGAGTGACCTTCGTTTTGAACAGGGCTACTTCTTCATTACACAAAGGAAAAACCTCAACCAATTTCTAAAGACTGGTGACATCCAGTGGAAGAGGTAGGAACTGCAAGAAGGTCCCTTAGAAATCTGGATTCCGAATGAAAACTCATTGAAAAGAGATTGACCTCAAATGGTTTTGAATGGTTTTTCCTCTGGGTTTCGCCTGCTGCATAAGTTCTGTTATACTCACAGACATGATTCAAACAGTTTTAGAAACTTCATAGTGTTTTCTATCCAAATCTACTAATAATATGCATATCTTATCTTCTGGGAATAGCATGCAGTTGAATTTGGGCATGCATTTCATTCGGACGTGAAAATACTGCCCCCTGCCACCAAGAAGTTATTAACTAGCACTTTGAGAGAGTACCATTTGGAAGGACTTCAATAACAACAGTGAATCAATTTAGTTTTTAAGTGGAGATCGCTCAACGATTACTCTCACTATAGAACATTGGTAGTAGTCAGTGACAAATATCAAAGCTAAGCAGGTCTGGATTTGGTTAAAATGTTGGATGGGTGACCAAAGGGATAAATTCTCCAGTACGAGGTGCAGCCCAGCCTGTTGTTCTTTTTCTGATAGTGAATATAACGTTGAAGATCAAATCAATTGTATTTTACACGCAGATTCCACACCACAATACACTGAGAAATGATATTGAAACAATGTTGATTTAAAACCAGTTAGTGCCCAGTGGGGAGCTTGATGACTCATCAACGGGCATGCCATTGTGCGCTAGGCCGAGCACATACATTTTGGCGTAGTCTAAATCAAAGTATGCAATGGCCAAAGTTAGCTACAAATTCTTTGTCAGTTAGAATGCTATCTATGACACTACTGTGGGTATTCTAGCCATTTAAAGATGCCTAAATGAACATGAAATAAACTCTGACTTTGGAATGAATTGTTGTCAATTCACATCTTATATGTTTCCTGACTACAGTGGATTATCTTGATAGGTTAATAAATACATGGTGTTCATTTAGGCATGTTTAACTGTCTAGAATACCCACAGTAGTGTCATAGATCGCAGGCTAGCTTGACAACGGACGCCATCGATGCATGCTTCAAAATGTGTAGAAATTAAGTACGCATCCGTGAAATGCCCTACGTGCTCCGTTTTGCATAATTTAATTTAGATTCATACTCCAACTGTTTGCATGCTCCAATTTGCGTGCTTGGAGTAGTCTGCATTTTGAGAAACACCCACTGTAATTACACAAGAAGAAGTGAAGATTGCTGGATAATCAGATTATTTCATTACTGTATTTTAGAAACAGAGGCCACATGGACCTGACTGGATGATAAACTGTTACCTGTCTAAATAAAGCAATAAAGGGTCTGAATACTTATGTAAAGCAGGTATTTCTGTTTGTAATGTTTTATAAATGTGCAAAAATGTTTTTTTTTTTTATGTTTTCGCTTTGTCATTATGGGGTATTGGGTGTAGATTGATGAGGATTTTGGGGTCCATTTTAGAAAAAGGCTGTATCGTAACAAAATTTGTGAAAAAATGAAGGGTTTTGAACACTTTCCGAATGCACTGTGTCACGTTCGTCGTATGAATCGGACCAAGGCACAGCGTGGTATGCGTAATTCTTTATTATTATACCAAACTAACCAAAATAACAAAACGACACGTGAAGCTATACAAATGAGACAAGAACCCACGAACACAAAAGGGAAAATGGCTACCTAAATATGATCCCCATTCAGAGACAACGATAAACAGCTGCCTCTGATTGGGAACCATATCAGGCCACCATAGACATACAAATTACCTAGACCTACAAAACCCCTAGACATACAAAACCCTAGACAATACAAAAACTAGCAAACCCACCCTCGTCACACCCTGACCTAACCAAAATATAAAGAAAACAGAGATATCTAAGGTGCGGACTCCCGACCGCAAACCTGAACCTAATAGGGAGGGTCCGGGTGGGCATACCCTCGGTGGCGGCTCCGGACGCAGCCCCCCCTCCTTACACTGATCCCTCTGCCTTTGTTGAAACGGACTGTGGATCATCGCCGGAGGCTCTGGACTGCGGATCATCGCCGGAGGCCCCGGACTGGGAACCATCGCTGGAGACCCCGGCCTGGGGACCGTCGCTGGAGGCCTGGGACTGGGGACTGTCGCTGGAGACCCGGGACTGGGGACTGTCGCTGGAGACCCGGGACTGGGGACCGTCGCTGGAGACCCCACACTGGGCACCGTCGCTGGAGACCCCAGACTGGGGACCGTCGCTGGAAAGCCCGGACTGGGGACCGTCGCTGGAAAGCCCAGACTGGGGACCATCACTGGAAAGCCCGGACTGGGGACCGTCGCTGGAAAGCCCAGACTGGGGACCATCACTGGAGACCCCGGGCTGGGGACCGTCGCTGGAGACCCCGGGCTGGGGACCATCGTTGGAGACCCCAGGCTGGGGCCTTCGCTGGAGACCCCGGGCTGGGTACAGTTGCTGGAGAACCCAGGCTGGGGACCATCGTTGGAGGTCCCGGACTGCGGTCCATCGTTGGAGGTTCCGGACTGTGGCCCGTCGTTGGAGGTTCCGGACTGTGGCCCGTCGTTGGAGGTTCCGGACTGTGAAACGTCGCTCTGGACTGGGTACTGTCGCCGGAAGCTCTGGACTGGGTACTGTCGCCGGAAGCTCTGACCTGGGAACTGTCGCCGCAAGCTGGTACTGGTGGTACCGGGCTGTTGACACGCACCTCAGGACGAGTTCGGAGAGGAGGCACAGGACGTACTGGACTGTGGAGGCGCACTGGAGATCTGGAGTGTAGAGCTGGCACAATGTGTCCTTACTGGATGCTCACTTGAGCCCGGCAAGTGCGGGGCACTAGCACAGGACGCACTTGGCTTTGCAGACGTACCGGAGACCTAGTACACAGAGCCAGCGCAGGATATCCCGGTCCAAGGAGGTGTACTGGAGACCAGGAGCACTGAGCCGGCACCATCCGTCCTGGCTGGATACCCATTCTAGCCCGGAAAATGCGAGGAGCTGAAATAGAGCGCACCAGGCTACATCACGGGTGAGCTCAACATTGATCGAAATAATTGAGTTAACATTGACTGATGTCTTGAGATGTTGCCTCAATATATCCACATCATTTTCTTTGTCTTTGTCAAAAAACTGGTGATTGGCCAATGCAATGCAAGGCATCAAGATCATCAGGCTGTGGTGGTGTTCCTGCCCAACTACATTGCAGACGCATGCCAGATCTCACAACGGCAGGATGTCAGTTAACCACATATGATATAGCAATTAGATATAGCAAACAGCAGCTCTAGAGGCGTCACTATTGACCCTGGTTCGATCCCAGGCTGTGTCGCAGCTGGCCGCGACCGGGAGACCCATGAGGCGCTGCACAATTGGCACAGCATCATCTAGGTTTAGGGGAGGGTTTGGCCGGCTGGGATGTTCTTGTCCTATCGGGCTCTAGCGATTCCTTGTGGTGGGCCGGGCGCACTGTACAGTGTTTCCTCCGATACATTGGTGTGGCTGGCTTCCAGGTTAAGCACACAGTGTGTCAAGAAGCAGTGCAGCATGGCGGGGTCGTGTTTCGGAGGACGCATGGCTCTCGACCTTCACCTCTCGAATCCATACGGGAGTTGCAGCGATGGGACTGTAAAAAATTCAAATAATAATAATTATAATAATAATTTTAAAATTTAAAATAATAATAATAATAATTTTTAAAAAACAACACTATACATTTTAAAGCAGAAATGTTTGATATTGGACTACGGCCATTGAACATTTTAATCACTGATTCTTTTGAAGATGGAGATGGCTATTCAGAAGCACCAGCTGTCCAACCGACTGATTTATATAGCTCTGAGATTGTAGATGCAGAATAGTGTCCACATTATAACATATTACATGGGTGTCTCTTTCTGGTATCATTAAAGCTACAGTCTGGGATAGGCACAGCTGTTCAGTGGTCATTTAAATTCTTAATATTGTCCCATTAATTATTGAAGAATATAACCTATAAATGAGGTTACCCTACCTGTAATGGACACGAGGGGAGACAGAGTTGGTTTCAAGCGCAGGGCGCAGCAGGTGTTTAATGCAAAGGACCACAGGAGGAGGCAGGTAGCTGGGTCCAGGGGCAGGCAGAAGGTCATACACAGGAGGAGGCAGGAAGCTGGGTCCAGGGGCAGGCAGAAGGTCATACACAGGAGGAGCAGGTAGCTGGGTCCAGGGGCAGGCAGAAGGTCATACACAGGGTGTCCAAAAGGGCAACAGTACAGGCAGGGAAATGGCTGGTAACGTAGTCTGGGAGATCATGCAATAGGTAGATAACAGGAAATCAGATAAAGTACAGACAGGGAATAGGCAAAAGGCGTCGTTAGTGAGGCAGGCGTAAATCACGGGACAAGCAGCACTCTGAAAGACGTGTCTCACAAAATGAAAAATATTCTCACAGTGATTGGGTGCAAAGAACTCTTTATCTTTTACCTACTCCTGATAACTACATGCTCTGCTTAAGGGCACACTACCGCGACCGTCCCAAACTGTTACATTTATTAACAGTATGCTAAATTATTATTTGTACACAAATGTGTATACTGTGTATACAATAAAGTTGATCTACACTGTAAAGGGGTTACTGTAATATTCACAGTAATTTACTTGCCATTAACTGCCTCTACTGTAATATCAGAGCAACTACACACAATACAATACTGTCAAATTGACTGTATTATACTGTAAAATAGTTCATGCATTTGTAATTGGAATTCATGAATAGATTAATTCAATTCATTAAGGGGAGATGGGTTTGTATTTTACTGTAATTATACATGATTGGTGCAAGCAGGTTGGCGGCTGGTAGGTAAGGTGTTTACATATTAATTACAGCATATCAGTGAATAAGTATTTAGCCTTGCACTAGCCTTGGCTAGTCGTGTAGGGGCTGTGCTTTGGCAAAGTGGGTGGGGTTATATCCTTCCTGTTTGGCCCTGTCCGGGGGTGTCCTCGGATGGGGCCACAGTGTCTCCTGACCCCTCCTGTCTCAGCCTCCAGTATTTATGCTGCAGTAGTTTATGTGTCGGGGGGCTGGGGTCAGTTTGTTATATTGTTATATCTGGAGTACTTCTCCTGTCCTATTCGGTGTCCTGTGTGAATCTAAGTGTGCGTTCTCTAATTCTCTCCTTCTCTCTTTCTTTCTCTCTCTCGGAGGACCTGAGCCCTAGGACCATGCCCCAGGACTACCTGACATGATGACTCCTTGCTGTCCCCAGTCCACCTGGCCATGCTGCTGCTCCAGTTTCAACTTCCACCTGACTGTGCTGCTGCTCCAGTTTTAACTGTTCTGCCTTATTATTATTCGACCATGCTGGTCATTTATGAACATTTGAACATCTTGGCCATGTTCTGTTATAATCTCCACCCGGCACAGCCAGAAGAGGACTGGCCACCCCACATAGCCTGGTTCCTCTCTAGGTTTCTTCCTAGGTATTGGCCTTTCTAGGGAGTTTTTCCTAGCCACCGTGCTTCTACACCTGCATTGCTTGCTGTTTGGGGTTTTAGGCTGGGTTTCTGTACAGCACTTTGAGATATCAGCTGATGTACGAAGGGCTATATAAATACATTTGATTTGATTTGATTTGATTTGATTTGATTTGTGAGCCGGAACGGCTCATAGGAGCAGGAGCCTATCTCCTGTTTCTGTAGAATGATGTAGCTTGGTTTACAAGTACACCGCCTGGACAGGATGCTAGCATATCACAGGGCCTTGGGTCCACTGGGTCCCATTTTTACAGACTTTGGTATAATACGGCCGGGGATCAAACTCCCAATCTTCCAATCTCAGGGCGGACATTCAAACCACAAGACCACTGAGTTGGTCAATATTTTGTTTTTTTATATCCCTTGCACTTCTAGAGGCCCAATGCAGATGTTTTTCTATCAATATCAAATCCTTTCTGGGTACAAATTAAGTACCTTACTGTAATAGATTTCCATTAAAATGGAAATCCCCCAAAATTTCAAGCAAGAATTTTGCTAGGACCTTCTGGGAGTGATCTGAGTGGGATGTGAAAACTGAAAACTTGCTGTTATTGGCAGAGAGATTTTGAACTGTTTTTGGTCTATAAACCAATTTACAGCATGGTGATGTCACCATGGTAAGCCGAAACTACGGTGTAGATTGCAACTAATATCAATCAGCAACTATCAGGAAATACCACTGATAACATGTTTACACTTTTTACAGTGTTAGTTTCACCAGCTGTACAATAAGATACAAAACACATCAAACACAGAATTTTGACAGCATTGGGATTTTAGCAAAGGGTTCCAAACCGGCAGTGACTAAAAGGCAACATACAAAAAGGAGATGGCAAAATGCTCAACCATGACTTGCTGGCACTCCAATCTGTCCCCTATACATTTGAAATTGATGAGGCACTCCTATCAGTTAAACTGGTACTGCACTCTGACTAACAGATGCAACAAATATAGCCATTTTGGAGGCACGTCTCAAAATATGTAAATGAGCCAGAAACAATAAACAATAATATCATGCAAAAGTATTGTATTTTGTGGGGTGGAATTACAATATTATTAAAAATACAATTATTTCCCTGTCCACAACATTTTACAGTATGGTTTGTGTGTGTGTGTGTGTGTGTGTGTGTGTGTGTGTGTGTGTACCTTCAGTTATTTCCAGCACCTCAGAGAAAGAGTAATGTTGAGCTCTACAAGTAGTGGCATTCATGTCCATCAATCCATTTATGTAGATACTGTCAGTAAACAAACTACTGCTATGAATAGTGTCTGCCTTGATCTCTCCATTTGGCTCTTTCCCGCTCTATTTTTCTCTCCCTGATATAAGTGGCTCAGCGTCGGCAGTGACAGTGTGCAAGCTGATGTCAGATCAGCCTCTAATTGGCCAACTCAATCCCCCATCCATCAATCCAACTCAATCCCCCATCCCCCCCCTATTTTCTCCTTCCTCCATTCTTCTCTCTACCTTCTCATCTTGTTCCATTTCCTCTCTCTCTCAATCTTTGTCTCCCTTTGTGTGTCTCTGCTTGTATCTTCCGTTGCCTTTCGCTCTCTCTGGACTGACTGACGTGGGTATCGTCCAATCCCTGCAGGGCTGTGTGAGGCGGGGCCACAATAGTGTGGTGGGGAAGGCAGAGCTGGGTGGTGTCGGCCAGCTCCAGGCCGAGATGCTCCATTTGGATCTGATTGACGGGGCCGATGGTTACCGCGACGACAAGGAGTCATCCAAGGAGCCATCTTCCACAGCACCCTTGCCAATAACCGAGGACCCGCCTCTAGTAACCATGGATATATACCGCCCTAAGAGACCTACAACCCTTAACCTTTTCCCCATGGTGCCACACACTCAGGTGAGTCCAAATGAACCCTCCGTTATCACTTCAGTACTCTTCCCATCCTTTCGCTGGCTGACTGCACTCACTGTCCCCTTTTATTTCTTTGTTTTTAACCTCTGTTTGTGACAGCTGAGTGAATACTGAGAGCTGGAAGGATGGAAGAATGAAATTATAGATTTATATGTATAAGAATGTGAGGATAAAGCTGAAATTCTTCCCATCCTTTCGCTGGCTGACTGCACTCACTGTCCCCTTTTATTTCTTTGTTTTTAACCTCTAGCCTATATGTGTGTATAAAATCACTGGGGAAAACCTGTGATGATATCACCCCCCTAGACACCATGTCTGTTTTTCTCTGTGAGTGTGTTATGCTGGTCAAAACAATGGCTGGGATTGTCAGGAGAGAGAGTGTGTTTTTGGTACCCATCTCCTTTTGTGTGTGACAACTGTGTATATGTGTGACTGAGGCTTGTGACTGTGCATCAGTGGTGGTCGGTGCCATTCAATGTCATTCATATTCCATTCCCCCAGCTCAATGTAACATCGATAGTTTTGGCTACTATATTATACAACATTCTTCCCTATAATCTAGCCCAGTGGTTTATACAACCTTTTTTGGGTACAGGTGTGATTACTAGATTAGGTGTAAATTGGACAAAAATTAGGTTTAAAATCAATATTATTTGTCTATGTCATTTAATAGCAAAAAATTATTATTTATTACTATAATAACACTCATGTACACTTAACATGCAAGCAGTAAAATTTGATTTAAAAAAACAGATAAAGATATATCTAATAGAACAGCGGGTACTGTGAAGTAACAAACATAGGCAAAGACACAATAACATATGCACTATACACACACGTAAACACAGATTTTGTGTTGTGGATATGTGGTAGTAGAGTAGGCGCCTAAGGGCACACACTTAATACAGTGCCTAACAAAAGTGGTGCGTGCATATGTATTCACCCCCTTTGCTATGATGCCCCTAAATAAGATCTGGTGCAACCTTCAGAAGTCACATAATTAGTTAAATAAAGTCCAGCTGTGTGCAAGTGTCACATGATTTCAGTATATATACATACCTGTTCTGAAAGGCCCCAGAGTCTGCAACATCACTAAGCAAGGGGCACCACTAAGCAAGCGGCACCATGAAGAACAAGGAGCTCTCCAAACAGGTCAGGGACAAAGTTGTGGAGAAGTACCGATCAGGGTTGGGTTATAAAAAAAGATCAGAAACTTTGAACATCCCACAGAGCACCATTAAATCCATTAATAAGAAAATGGAAAGAATATGGCACCACAACAAACCTGCCAAGAGAGGGCCGCCCACCAAAACCCTCAGACCAGGCAAGGAAGGCTTTAATCAGAGCGGCAACAAAGAGACCAAGATAACCCTGAAGGAGCTGCAAAGCTCCACAGCGGAGATTGGAGTATCTGTCCATAGGACCATTTTAAGCAGTAAACTCCACAGAGCTGGGCTTTACGGTAGAGTGGCCAGAAAAAAGCAATTGCTTAAAAAATATATATAAGCAAACACGTTTGGTGTTCGCCAAAAGGCATGTGGGAGACTACCCAAACATATGGAAGAAGGTACTCTGTTCATATGAGACTACAATTGAGCTTTTTGGCCATCAAGGAAAACGCTATGTCTGGTGCAAACCCAACACCTTCTCATCACCCCAAGAACACCATCCCCACAGTGAAGCATGGTGGTGGCAGCATCATGTTTTCATCGGCAGGGACTGGGAAACTGGTCAGAATTGAAGGAATTATGGATGCTGTTAAATACAGGGAAATTCTTGAGGGAAACTTGTTTCAGTCTTTCAGAGATTTGAGACTGGGACGGAGATTCACCTTCCAGCAGGACCCTAAGCATCCTGTTGAAGCAACACTTGAGTGGTTTAAGGGACACATTTAAATGTCTTGGAATGGCTTAATCAAAGCCCAGATCTCAATCCAATTGAGAATCTGTGGTAAGACATAAAGATTGCTGTACACCAGCAGAACCCATCCAACTTGGAGGAGCTGTAGCGGTTTTACCTTGAAGAATGGGCAAAGCTCCCAGTGGCTAGATGTGCCAAGCTTATAGAGACATACCCCAAGATACATGCAGCTGTAATTGCTGCAAAAGTTGGCTCTACAAAGTATTGACTTTGGTGGGGTGAATAGTTATGCACCATCTCGATTTGGTTGAGGTCGGTGGATTGTGAAGGGCAGGTCATCTGATGCAGCAGATCTCTCCTTCTTGGTAAAATAGCCCTTACAGGTTGTTGGGTCATTGTCCTGTTGAAAAACAAATGATAGTCCCACTAAGCCCAAACAAGATGGGATGGCATATCGCTGCAGAATGCTGTGGTAGCCATGTTGTTTAAGTGTGCCTTGAATTATAAATAAATCTATTAATTATTACTAAACGGCAGCACTGTAGTAGCTATTACTAATGTAACCTTTATTTAACTAGGGAAGTGTAATGTCTGCTTCCAACTCACACCCTCAAACACCTAGATCCCCTAAAAGCAGCTCACTCTCCAAATCACCTGAATTCTAATCACCTGTTCACACACCTGTATGTCATTATCACACACTATTTAGTTCTGTTCTTTGCACCCCATCACTGTGAGGTATTGTTTGCTTTGTGACACACGTCTTTCGGAGCTCTGTTTTTCCACGTGATGTACTCCTCCTGTGTGTGATAGTTTTTGCCTATTCCCTGCCTGTACTTTAGCCTATTGGATTTCCTGTTATCTACCTGCCTGATCTCCCGGATTACGTTATTAGCCATTTCCCTGCCTGTACTGTTGCCCTTTTGGACCCCCTGTGTATGACCTTCTGCCTGCCCCTGGACCCAGCTACCTGCTCCTCCTGTGGTCCTTTGCAATAAACACATGCTGCGCCCTGAAACCAGCTTTCTGTCGCCCCTCATGTTCAATAGAGGAAGTCAGTTTAGAACAAATTATTATTTACAACAAGATGGAGCTAAAACTGTCCAGTTTGAGTGTTTTTTGCTGCTCATTCTAGTCGCTAGCTGCAACAAACTGAAAAGAGGAGCAACCCAGGGATTTGTGTGCTTTGGGACCTTTAACAGAATGTGACTGGCAGAATGGGTCTTGTATGTGGAGGATGAGAGATGCAGTAGGTATCTCGGATAGGGGGGGAGTGAGGCCTAATAGGGTTTTATAAATAAGCATCAACCAGTGGGTCTTGCGACGGGTATACAAAGATGACCAGTTTACAGAGGAGTATAGAGTGCAGTGATGTGTCCTATAAGGAGCATTGGTGGCAAATCTGATGGCCGAATGATAAAGGACATCTAGCCGCTCGATAGCACCCTTACCTCCCGATCTATAAATTACGTCTCTGTAGTCTAGTATGGGTAGGATGGTCACCTGAACCACGGTTAGTTTGGCAGCTGGGGTGAAAGTAGAGCGATTACGATAGATGTAACCTTAGCCTGCGGCTTTGATATGTGCTGAGAGAAGGATAGTATACCATCTAGCCACACTCCCAAGTACTTGTATGAGGTGACAACCTCAAGCTCTAAACCCTCAGAAGTAGTAGGGGCATTCTTCTTACCAAACCACATTACCTTTGTTTTGGAGATATTCAGACCAAGGAAAAGGGCAGAGAAAGTTTGTTGGGACACTAAGAAAGCTTTGTATTGAAATCTAAGTAAGATTAAATATCTTAAATCAAGGCAATATGTGCTTGTTTTTTGTCTGACAAGATAGTTATTCTTACAAGCCAGTTTTTATGTTGGAGCATTTAACTTGTTTCAAGCATTTTTGTGCTTAATGATCTTAATAAAATAATATAACTTGTTACTGAGATTGTATTACTGGTTCTGAGTAACTTAATGCTCAAAACTAGAATTACCAGAATTATAAAGCTGATCAACACGGACAAGTACAAAACTGCTTTGTCAGAATTTCTTATTTCAAGCATCTTAACCTTTTCATCTCTTCACATATTAAGAACAGATAACGACCAAATGCAATTCACTGTTTTATTGTCAATCTTACACACAGCACAGAAATCATGTAGACAAAATACAGTACAGAACAAAGACAGTACACTTTTCATATCTGGGGAACACACTATGAGTCATTTGAACTGTTGTAAAAATACTATTACATCCCCAAGATGGTATTTTACCTGTACATAAGTTTCACTCTTGTTGCTAATTGTGTAGTAATAAGCATCTACGAACTCAGTGGCCTGTACAAGGTGTGGGACCTCAACTTGACAAGCAATGACGTATTCTATCAAAGCGTATAGTTTGAAATGGTTGATATTCCAAACAATAAAGCCTAGAATTATCAAGAAATATGTTTTTGACCAGTCCAAATTCTGGCATATCACCATTCAGTACTTTGGCAAAGTTCATGGACTTCTGAGTTATGTATTTTATTAGACCCAGCCACGTTTCATCTTCAATGCCCTTGCTGATGGAAGGAGGTTTTCACTCAAAATCTCACGATACATGGCCCCATTCATTCTTTCCTTTACATGGATCAGTCGTCCTGGTCCCTTTGCAGAAAAACAGCCCCAAAGCATGATGTTTCCAGCTCCATGCTTCACAGTAGGTATGGTGTTCTTTGGATGCAACTCAGCATTCTTTGTCCTCCAAACACGACGAGTTGAGTTTTTACCAAAAAGTTATATTTTGGTTTCATCTGACCATATGACATTCTCCCAATCTTCTTCTGGATCATCCAAATGCTCTCTTCAGACGGGCCTGGACATGTACTGGCTTAAGCAGGGGAACACGTCTGGCACTGCAGGATTTGAGTCCCTGGCGGCGTAGTGTGTTACTGATGGTAGGCTTTGTTACTTTGGTCCCAGTTCTCTGCAGGTCAATCACTAGGTCCCCCCGTGTGGTTCTGGGATTTTTGCTCACCATTCTTGTGATCATTTTGACCCCACGGGGTGAGATCTTGCGTGGAGCCCCAGATCGAGGGAGATTATCAGTGGTCTTGTATGTCTTCCATTTCCTAATAATTGCTCCCACAGTTGATTTCTTCAAACCAAGCAGCTTACCTATTGCAGATTCAGTCTTCCCAGCCTGGTGCAGTTCTACAATTTTGTTTCTGTTGTCCTTTGACAGCTCTTTGGTCTTGGCCATAGTGGAGTTTGGAGTGTAACTGTTTGAGGTTGTGGACAGGTGTCTTTCATACTGATAACAAGTTCAAACCAGTGCCATTAATACAGGTAACGAGTGGAGGACAGAGGAGCCTCTTGAAGAAGAACTTACAGGTCTGTGAGAGCCAGCAATCTTGCTTGTTTGCAGATGACCAAATACTTATTTTCCACCATAATTTGCAAATAGATTCATAAAAGATCCTACAATGTGATTTTCTGGATGTTTTTCTTTCATTTTGTCTGTCATAGTTGAAGTGTACCTATGATGAAAATGTACAGGCCTCTCTCATATTTTTAAGTGGAAGAACTTGCACAATTGGTGGCTTACTAAACTCTTTTTTGCCCCACTGCAGGCAGGAGCTGCTTTTAGGAACTAAACTGGGTGCCTGTTGAGGCTAGGGTGTCCCAGATCAGACTAGGTTTGGTTTACAGGAGTATTTATGGTCCTGTGCCCAGATATCTAAGTGATTACTTTCCTCGTGTTAGGGATGCACACAATCACAGCACCAGATCAGGTGTTGCTGATGTGTGTGCTTATACAGGGTTAGGAGTAATGCTGGGAAAGGTACTTTCCTGTATACTGGAGCCTCATAATGGAATGAGTTGCCTCTGCCAATAAAAACAACGTCCTCTCTGGACAGCTTTAAAAAGAAATTAAAATATGTTTGATGTCTTCTGTGCCCATATGAATAACCTCTATGATGTAACTGGAATTATTAGATAGATTCTATGTTTTTGTTTTATTATTTCACTGCCATACTGTGTTCCATCTTGTCTCAAGAGGACCACAATGGAAATAAGTCCCAGTGTAACGGCGTTCTTCGTTTGTTGAAAGAGAGAACCGAAATGCAGCGTGGTGGTTAATCATGATCTTTAATGAAACAAATGACGGAACGATACATGAACTAACTTATAAATACAAAAAACAACAAACGGAACGTGAAACCTAATTACAGCCTATCTGGTGAAACTACACAGAGACAGGAACAATCACCCACGAAAGACAAAGCGAAACTCAGGCTACCTAAATACGGTTCCCAATCAGAGGCAACGAGAATCACCTGACTGCTGATTGAGAACCGCCTCAGGCAGCCAAGCCTATACAACACCCCTAATCAGCTGCGATCCCAAATACTACAAACCCCAATACGAAATACAATAACATAAACCCCTGTCACACCCTGGCCTGACCAAATATATAACGAAAACACAAAAATACAATGACCAAGGCGTGACACCCAGACATTTTTATGTGTTATCCTCAATGATTTTATTCATGTGCATGTATGGCTTTTAAGTTTTGTGTGCTTGTTTTTTAAAATTGTCAAATTAATAAACTAATCTAAACAATGCTCTAACCACTAGGCTACCTGCCACCCCACTTGTACTATGTACTTTTATTGTAATTTCATCTGCAATCAAGGTAATTTGTCTATGCTATTTGATCAGTGATAACACAGTAAGCCCTTTCCACTCACAGCCCGTTATCCAGTATCCCGGTTGAAAATGGCAGATTTTGTTATTGATAAGGGCATGAATTGGAATGCAGTTATCATGCTATCAAAGCTCAGGTTCTCCGCTTCACAGCGCTGTATAGGTTTCGACTGACAGACGTTTAAAAATTGAGCAGTGTGCACAAAAAGATGTTCGCTAATTGGGCTACTTTTTCACATTTGTGGTTGAATGAGTGAGGGGAATGCTGTAAAGCAAGAGGAGTGGATGTGTTCTGAAAGATGAGGATTTTAATAAATACTTTAATAAAAACCACAAACCTGTGAGTCCAAATGTGCAGTTCACTTGAATGTACTCATGACTCCATTATATGCGCACCAAAATGACAATATGTTTACCTTTTGAAAGCTTAACATAACATTATAAAATCTTATTTTCTAACTTGTTGGCAATATAATAACCTGTCAAATGATGCCCAACTGACCCAGACTACAATTTACAAAGGAACGTTTTTGGAATGTATGATAGTGGGAATGCGACTGTGTTCCAAACAAAAAACAATACAAGTGTACTTGCTTCAGATCCTCAATGGTAAAGCTAGGAGAGCAAAAAAAAGTATATTTCTTTGTTATAAAAGTGCATTTAAATTACTTAGGAACTGTGCACGGTTTGGAGAGGTGTGTGACCACTTGTAGACCACAGTTAGACCTCCAACTCAAACTGTACATTTTTTATCTTGCACCTACTCCAAAATGTAAATTAAAATTCTTATTATGTTACTGAATGTATCCAGAGTATTTTTAGATTTCGTTATTGATTTAGCGTATATGCTTGGAGTCAGGAAGCAGGTGCAGAAGGTTAGTTTAATAAACATGAACAAGTTAGATAAAACAGGAGAAGCATACTGAACATGAACACCACCAATACTGCCTGATGACTGAGGCTACTGAGGGCTAAATAAAGGGAGAGTAATCAAGGTGATGATGCTGAGGACCTGGTGCACATAATGATGGTGCCCGGACCAGTAGTTAGTAGACCGGCCATTTTGAGCGCCTCAGATGGGGAGCGGGAGTACGTGTGACAGTACCCACCCACCCTGACTCGCGGCTCCAGCTGCAGGACGACGCCGGCCAGGAGGGCGAGGAGATGGAAACACCGGAAGATGTTGGGGTCCAAGATGTCGGTCACCGGGACACAACAGTGCTCCTCTGGACCGTGCCCCTCCCAGTCCACCAGGTACTGAAGCTGACCCCCAGGACGTTGGGAGTCCAATAGGGACCTAGGAGGGAAACATGAAAAGAAGGTGAGATCCAGTAGTTGGTGGGGAGTTGTAACAGATATGTTACTTTGTTGACCCTCCAGAGGACCTTGAAGGGCCCCACAAACTGGGGCTCAGCTTCCAGCAAGACAGGCAGAGCAGGAGGTTCCTTGGTGGAGAGCCAGACACGATCACCAGGGAGGAACATGGAAGCCTCACTGCGGTGACAATCCACTTGCTCCTACTCATTAATCACCAGCTGGGTATTCTGTGTGCTTCTTGTTTTATTTCTGCTGGAGCATCATGTGGGCAGCATTCAAAATTTCCTCTGTGCCGGAACCACTCGTTCCCCTGCAGGGGCTTTGGTCAGGCTCGGGGTCCACGGGGCCAGGACCAGCTAATATCCCAGGACGCACTGGAAGGGAGTGTTATTTATTTTTGTTTTGGAGGTGATGTTTGGTCCGAGTGTCAGAACCAGAGCTACCTGGGAAGCCTTAGTCGGTTTGTCAGATTCCCATGCCTCTGCGGGTTCGATGGGTTCCCCTGCCTAAGCTGGCTCGACAGATTTCCATAGGCTTCCATGCCTCAGCTGGGTTTGACAGGCTCCCATGCCTCAGCAGGGTTCGATATGCTCCCATGCTTCAGCTAGGTGAACAGGTGCCTGAACCTGGGAGGTCTCATCAGGCTCTCACACCTCAGCCGGTTTGTCAGGTTTCGGTGCCTTAGCGGAGGCAACCGGTCTGCTCCTGATCCCTGGGAAGCCAAACGCACGGGGAGGGGGGGGGGGGGGGGGGGTATTGTCAAGTGTGCTCTCTCTCCGGCGCTCTAGGCCCCCATGCTCCGGCACCTCAGCTGGATCGACAGGTTCCCGCACCTTAGCATAGGTGACGGTCTACTCCTGATCATCATCTTGGTCGGCGTCCTGCGGCTCGAGCCGCATGTCGGGGAGGGGGTACTGTCACTTGTGCTCCCTCTCTGGCCTCTAGGTCACCAGACTGCTCGTTATGACGCACACCGGTCACCATCGTTACACGCATTATGACACTCACCAGGACTCCAACACCTCCTTGATTACCTCCTTGATTACCTACCCTATATATATATATATCACCAGGACTCCAACACCTCCTTGATCACCTCCTTGATTACCTACCCTATATATATATATATATATATATATATATGTATATATATATATATATATATATATATATATATATATGTATATATATGTATATATATGTATATATATATATATATATATATATATATATATATATATATATATATATATATATATATATATATATATGGTAGATAATCAAGGAGGTAATCAAGGAGATGTTGGAGTCCTGGTGAGTGTCATAATGCTCAAAAAAATTAAGGGAACACTAAAATAACACATCCTAGATCTGAATGAATGAAATATTCTTATTAAATCGTTTTTTCTTTACATAGTTGAATGTGCCGACAACAAAATCACACAAAATTGATCAATGGAAATCAAATTTATCAACCCATAGAGGTCTGGATTTGGAGTCACACTCAAAATTAAAGTGGAAAACCATACTACAGGCTGATCCAACTTTGATGTAATGTCCTTAAAACAAGTCAAAATGAGGCTCAGTAGTGTGTGTGGCCTCCAAGTGCCTGTATGACCTCCCTACAATGCCTGGGCATGCTCCTGATGAGGTGGCGGATGGTCTCCTGAGGGATCTCCTCCCAGACCTGGACTAAAGCATCCGCCAACTCCTGGACAGTCTGTGGTGCAACGTTGGTGGATGGAGCGAGACATGTCCTAGATGTGCTCAATTGGATTCAGGTCTGGGGAACGGGAGGACCAGTCCATAGCATCAATGCCTTCCTCTTACAGGAACTGCTGACTCACTCCAGCCACATGAGGTCTAGCATTGTCTTGCATTAGGAGGAACCCAGGGCCAACCACACCAGCATATGGTCTCACAAGGGGTCTGAGGATCTCATCTCGGTACCTAATGGCAGTCAGGATACCTCTTGGAGGGCTGTGCGGCCCCCCAAAGAAATGCCACCCCACACCATGACTGACCCACCGCCAAACCGGTCATGCTGGAGGATGTTGCAGGCAGCAGAACGTTCTCCATGGCGTCTCCAGACTGTCACGTCTGTCACATGTGCTCAGTGTGAACCTGCTTTCATCTGTGAAGAGCACAGGGTGCCAGTGGCCAATTTGCCAATCTTGGTGTTCTCTGGCAAATGCCAAACGTCCTGCACGGTGTTGGGCTGTAAGGTCCTGCACGGTGTTGGGCTCAGGTAGTGCAGCTCATCCAGGATGAGCTGCACTACCTGAGCAACTTGTGTGGGTTGTAGACTCCATCTCATGCTACCACTAGAGTGAAATAACCGCCAGCATTCAAAAGTGACCAAAACATCAGCCAGGTAGCATAGGAACTGAGAAGTGGTCTGTGGTCCCCACCTGCAGAACCACTCCTTTATTGGGGGTGTCTTGCTAACTGCCTATAATTTCCACCCGTTATCTATTCCATTTGCACAACAGCATGTGAAATGTATTGTCAATCAGTGTTGCTTCCTAAGTGGACAGTTTGATTTCACAGAAGTGTGATTGACCTGGAGTTACATTGTGTTGTTTAAGTGTTCCCTTTATTTTTTTGAGCAGTGTATATCTCACTCCCTTTGGTTCCTTACCCAGGCGTCATTGTTTCTGTTTCATGTCTGTGCTTTGTTCATTTTTGTATTGTTTTCATTTATTTATTAATTTATTCCCTCCCTGAACTTGCTTCCCGATGTTACATGCAGTCTCCTCCATTCCTCTCAATCACCTGACCCATGCCCACACCTGTTCACCTTCACTATTGCCAGGCATCCTACTTGTCCGGCTACACACAGATTCCAATAATCTTTCTATATATAGCCATAATGTGACATTTGAAATGTCTATTCCTTTGGAACTTTTGTGAGTAAATGTTTATTTTTGTTAATCTATTTCACTGGCTTTGGCAATGTAAACATTATCAAGGCACAAGGTGAGACCCAAATGCAGACACAGGAGGCAGATGGTTGGAGTCTTACAATGTTTATTAAAAACCAGATCAGAGTCCAGGAGGAACAGAGTGGCAGACAGGTTCATGGTCAAGGCAGGCAAGTCCAGAAATAGGCAAGGGTCAAAACCAGGAGGACTATAAAAAGAAGAATGCAAACGGCAGGAGAACGGGGAAAACGCTGGTCGACATGGAAACATACAAGACGAACTGGCACAGAGAGACAGGGATAAATACACTGGGGAAAACAAGCGACACCTGGAGCGGGTGGAGACAATAACGAGGACAGGTGAAACTGATCAGGGTGTGACAAACATGTTTTCCATGGCAATAAAACCCTTTGAATTGAATTGAGAAAGAGACAAATTCAGAGACAGAGACATAGATATTCAGAACATTCTACCCCAAACCAGAGAAGTGAGAGAAGTGGGGGTTCTGCCTGTATGACAGGGGAGCTGTTGGCCCCCATCCTACAGTATCAGCCCCCAGGCTTCTAAAAACAATCCCCCTCTGTGAATGTGGGTGTGTTTCACAAGCTTGGAAAAGGGACTACGGGTCCCTTTAAATGCACACCAAGGAGCGCAGACAAAATAATCCCTGGTCATTCAACATAATAAAAGCTTTGTGTATATGAGAGTGAGTGAGAGAGAGAGAAAGAGATTGTGCGCATTGACTTTGTGCATCCAAATCTCTCACATTTTTCCGTGTCATTCTCTCTCGCTTCATCTCCCCATCTTTTTTTACCATTCTCTCTTGAATTGTATCTCTTTTTCCCGCTCTCAGGACACATTAAACAACAACTCATTTGGTAAGAAGTACAGCTGGCAGGAGAAGGTCTCGCGCTCATCCTCCCCCCTCAAAACAGGTGAGCTGCTTTACAGGAGACTGCTGGCTCATACCACCAGTTTAATCTTTTAGGGGGTTGCTGATTTTGCTGATTTAGTAGATATAATTAGGCAACACAGCAATGACTGCAGAATCAACTACTGCCACTAAAACTATATGCATATTTCCTATTATCCATTGTAACATTGTCCAATTTTTGGGGGGATGACTTTCAGTGGCTCATTTAGCGTCAGTGACAGTGACAATGCCAGTGTAGCTTAGGCTAGCCATATTGAACAGTCTGCTGTGGCTAGCAGCCCAGGGCTACTACAGGTCATACATAGAATGGCCTCTCTGAACTATATTTAAAACTAGCAGAGTGTGTTGAGTTACAGACTAGCACCGCCAATTCAGATGTTAAAAAGATGAACGATGCTGCACAACTATTTAGCCTCTATTAGCCTAGCTGTCACTAAATGTCTATGGAAAGAAAGGATAACAGAATGAAATAAAAAATTGTTTACTTTTTATTCTTGGAACACATAGGGCTAGTAGAAACAAACCACTATTTTGAAGTTACATCTGTCTCTCTAATATATAACCGTATCTGCTTTAGGTCCACTAGTCCCAATATGGTTTTGTGCTTTATATTGCAGTTTCCTTGATCAGATATCTCTTGAAAATATATTTCTCCATTCCAATGGCACTTCCTGGTAAAATAATATATATTGGCCAACTACATACACTCTGGGATGCATTTGTCTCCTTATAATGACCATATCTGTTGTGTTCATTGCTTCCCACCCCAAGTCATTAGTAATGGTTGTAATTATAAATTAATTTATAAAAAGCTTTAAATACATTGCTCTCAAAGTGTGTATTAGTGTCCTCTGATAGCAGTGACAGCATGGTGAATAGCTAGTATCCCTGCAAGGCTCTAATGGTTTTGACAGTGGATTATGACAATCACATTCTATTTGCTGCCCACTGAATATGATGAGTAATGGGGAATTAGCATGGATTCCAGTGTTACCTAACCAACTAGACATTTCAGAATTTGTGTGTGTTTGTCTGTGCATGTTGATCTGTATGTTATATGTGTACTGTATGTGAACTGCTGCATATGTTTCCATCTGGGTTTTTATCTATGTGCCCTTGTGTGTGTTTGTGTATTTTGTATGTTAATGTGCACATGTGTGTCTGTGTATGTGTGTCTGCATGTTTGCTTGTCTCTGTCTGTGCACCTGCATGTCTGTATGCCTGTATCTTTTTTGAATGTCTGTGTGTCTGCATATGCTTTGGTCTGTGTCTCTCCCCCAGGTGGGCTGACCTCTCCCCATGAGCACAGCTGTCTGAGAGACGAGGACAAGCTCCAGCAGGGAGGTGGGACAGAGACCAAGGACCGGGGCACATCCACTGACGCTCCCTGCAAACACAAACGCACCTTTGGACACACCCACAGTTCCACAGCGGGGACACGCTCCAAACTGCAGGAGAAGCCCCCAGCAACCCCGCCTCCGCAAAACTACACACCCGCACCTCTGGGCCCCTTAGGGAATGGCGAGGGGGGTACACACAGAGAGAAGATTCGCTATCACACAGACGTATGCCTAGAACCCACCGAGGAGATCTATCTGACTCCTGTGCATCGTTCCGAGCAGGACCGCCCATTCCTGTCCCAGCAGCCAGAGCACGGACGCATGTCAATCAGCTCTGACACAGAGGGCCCGCCCCCTTACCAGCCTCTGCCCGAGCAGACCAACCTCTGCATGTGTGAGGAGGTCGAGGTGTATGTGCCCCCTCCCTCCTACGCCTCCTGTGTGGATGCTCTCCTCACCCCTCCCTCTACTGTCCCCCCCACGGAACCCCCAGCCTTAACCCTGAACCTCAGCCTGAGGGAAGGAGGAGCAGGGGCGGTGGTGAGGGCAGGGGCAGGGGTGGAGTATGTAGATGCCGAGGATGAGACATTTGGGGGAGAGGGTGAGGCTGAGGATAAGAGGGTAAGGGATGTGGTAGGCAGGCGGTATTTGGGACGTGGCGGCTGTGGTGCCCCCCTGAGGAATTTAATGAGCTCAGAAGCAAGTGGTCTGTCTTACGACTCTGTGAAGTACACACTCGTCGTGGACGAGCACGCGCAGCTCGAACTGGTGAGTCTGCGGCAGTGTTACCAATGTTACAGCGACGACAGCGACTCTGCGACCGTCTACAACAACTGCATCTCGTCTCCGTATGAGTCGGCCATAGTGGAGGAGTATGAGGAGGAAGAGGAAGAGGAAGAAGAGAAAGAGGACGAGAAGGAGAGAGTGGGAATGGTGAGGAGAGAAGCCACTGCCTGTCTGTCAGAGGACTACACCCCAGAGGCGAACCTGCACTTCTCTAAGAGGTTCCTCAACATCTTCATGAACGGACGGTCACGATCCTCCAGTAGGTACCACCACTGAACCACAAGGACACCATCTTGTGTTCAGACACTGCAGTTTCTTACGTTAGGCTTAAAGGGCAACTCCATAATCTTTCAACCTCATTTTCATTATCTCCAGCACAACACCAGTGTCAACATTTGTGAAAATGGCACATTTCTACGTTTTGTAGAAACAAATATAAAGTTCAAAAGTTCTACCCGATGACGCCATCAAAAGTTACAACATTTGAGTCCTTAAGAGTCTATTGACTCACTCGTGTGTCAATCTAAGTAACATAATTAAACAAATCTCCATTAAAATCCTTCAGAGATATCTTTTTTTCACAGCCTATAACGTTGTCACATCATAGTCAACATAGCTACTAGAACTAACATGTTAGTAAACCTGCTACAATCATACAGTACAGTGTACAGTCAGCAGCAAGCAGTTTAGCAGTTACACTGGCGGGCCCCGGTGGCAAAAAAAATTATAAAACCAAAAGCTTACCTTGTAAGAGTTCCAGTGTTGGATAGTAATAGCCAGCTATCTAATATAGATCTTCTCTGTTAGACCAGGGTGTTTGACCAGGGTGTTTGAGTAGGCTTAACTAGCTAGCTGCGTTAGACTTAGTTAAGTAAGTGAAAGTGAAAAACATTATATCATGAAATATAGCTAGCTCTCTCTCTCTCTACTCCCTTCATTCTGGAATACATTAATTTGTTCAAAACTGTTCAACTATTGTCTTTCTCTCTCTTTGAGTCAACTACTCAACACATTTTATAGACTGCAATGCTAGCTAGCTGTAGCTTATGCTTTCAGTACTAGATTAATTCTCTGATTATTTGATTGGGTGGACAACATGTCAGTGCATGCTGCAAGAACTAGATTGGAGGTTGTCCTCCGGAAGTTGTCATATTTACGGTGTAAGTCTATGGAAGGGGGTGAGAACCAAGAGCCTCTAGGTTATGTATTGCAGTCAATGTATCCAGAGGAGGACAGAAGCTAGCTGTCCTCCAGCTACACTGTGGTGCTACCCTACAGAGTGCTACTGAGGCTACTGTAGACCTTCATTGCAAAACAGTGTGTATTAATAAATTATTTGGTGACGTGAATATATTTTGGATAGTTTTATCTGAAAAGGATAACTTTTTTCATGCATAAAAATGTGTCTGAAATTCACTGATGAGGAATCCCCTTCCTCCTCAGAGGGGTTTTAGTGGCAGGAGCCTTTTGCATCTGCGGTGGAAGGTGGCAGAACTTCTCAAGAAATCTTCTGTAGCTTCCGAACCGTCGTAGTATCCGTTTTGCTCTACAACATCCACAAGTGTCACGGAACTCGTCTAAATGTAACCCATATAAATGAATGGAAGTATGGCAGTAGTTTTGTGCAAACAAAAATAAGAGTTTAAATATGTGTCCAAAAAACACATATTTCCTGAGCTTTCTTATATCTCCTAGATAAAGGACAGACACTTCAAAATATTTTTTTCCATTTATGAATGTGTTATTCAAGGTGTTTCTATGGGCTATAGTAGTAAAGGCCAAATTCAATATTTTATCAAATAATTTTGTACGTATTTTTATACCTAAAGGAAGCCCAAAATTCAAAAGCTATATGATTCATGGTACGACCACCTTAAAACAATTCTATGTTAGCTTAGTAGACCCCTGGTGCTGGAGATGATTTTTACTCAGGACACTGTCATTCCTTATCATATAATATGAATGTAATTCAATGAAACGGCTCCCTTGAACTTGGATAAATATTTTAGCTTCTGCTCAAAAGATGCAGAGTACAGTATATCTTGTTTGCTTGGTTGCCTCAATAATCACATTTGCCAACACTAATTATACGCGAGTAAAGCGCCCCCCCCCCAAAAAAAAAGTGGCACAATTTCATAATGGTGTTATCTTTTAGTGTAGGCAAGTCAGTTAAGAACAAATTCATGTTGACAATGACAGCCTTCTGGGGAACAGTGGGTTAACTGACTTGGGCAGGATGACAGATTTTTACCTTGTCAGCTCAGGGATTTGTTCCAGCAACCTTTTGGTTACTGGCCCAATGCTCTAACCACTGGGCTACCTGCCACCCTGACACAAATATTAACATAATAAACCATCATATTGAAGTAAACTTGGAGTCACGCAATGATAGACTATGCTACTTACTACCACTATAGCGTTAAAAGGCTAATAAAATAACCATCATGATATTCATCATCAACGATTTATCGCAACAGTTGAAAAATGCCATGTAAACACAACACTTCTGCTTTTTATTCAGTACATGGAAATATCTTCTCATGGGCAGGTGGGACGGTAGCGTCCCACCTGTCAACATCCGGTGAAATTGCAGAGCGCGAAATTCAAACTATCATAAATACTTAACTTTCATAAAATCACAAGTGTAATACATCAAAATAAAGCTTAACATCTTGTTAATCCAGCCGCTGTGTCAGATTTCAAAAAGGCTTTACGGCGAACCATTCAATTTTCTGAGGACAGCGCCCTGCATACAAACACATGAAAAACATATTTCAACCAGGCAGGTGCGACACGAAAGTCAGAAATAGCGATATAAAAAATGCTTAACCTTTGATCTTCTTCTGTTGGCACTCCAAAAGGTCCCAGTTACATCACAAATTGACCTTTTTTTCGATAATGTCCTTCTTTATAACCACAAAAACTCAGTTTAGTTGGTGCACTTCAGTAAATAATCCACCCAGTTTCCCTCCATCAAAATGCATACAAAATTAATCCCAAACGTTACTAATAAACTTTTCAAACAATGTTTATAATCAAACCTTAGGTACCCTAATACATTAATAAATGATCATTTAAGAATCATTATTATAGAATCATCATTATTGTCTTTACCGGAGAAAAATACCAAAGAACGCGCTCTCTTCCACGAGCTTCGAAACACTACAGCCAAAATGGGAGCCACCTACAAAAACTACCATTTCTGGCTAATTTTTTCCAAAAACCAGCCTGAAACTCTTTCTAAAAATTGTTGACATCTAGTGGAAGCCCTAGGAACTGCAATCTGGGAGGACTTGGCCTTATAAAAATTGAAAAATAGTGGTAGGCTGAATTATTTTTTATTTTATTTTTTGGGGGGGGGGTTTGTCCTTGGGGTTTCGCCTGCCATATCAGTGCTGTTATATTCACAGACATATTTTGAACAGTTTCAGAAACTTTGGAGTGTTTTCTATCCAAATCTACCAATTACAGCAGGGTAACCTAGTGGTTAGAGCGGTGGACTAGTAACTGGAAGGTTGCAAGTTCAAACCCCCAAGCTGACAAAGTACAAATCTGTCATTCTGCCCCTGAACAGGCAGTTAACCCACTGTTCCTAGGCTGTCATTGAAAATAAGACTTTGTTCTTAACTGACTTGCCTAAATAAAGGTAAAACCAACATGCATATCCTAGCTTCTGGGCCTGAGTAACAGGCAGTTTACTTTGGGCACGCTTTTCATCCAGAAGTCAAAATACTGCCCCCTACCCAAGAGAGGATAAAGCCCCAAAACACTTTTTATGTGCACTATGTCATACATCATTTTATCCGCAACAATTCAGTCTGATAGAGACACACCTCAGGTGCGAAATCTGTCGCCAATTAGATGGAAGCCTAGCTCATGTCATATATTCAGGGAAGCATTACATTTCAAATAACAGCTGCATTCTGTGCATAAATTATCCTGAAAATCAGGGATGAATGACAACAATATTGCAAGTCACACCAATGTAAAATTCCCCTTAAAGTCAGCTGAGCTGCAGCTCTGGTTCTGCTAAATTTGTGAAATTGTGGACAATTAAATGTTTCTGCATCAGAACCACCATGAGATCACCATTAATTGAATTTCAGTATATTCAAAAATTTGATGCACCCAAATCCTATTTACAGTATTTTTTAATTTAAACTTTTTTTTAGGCTGGGTGGAGTCCCATTGAGACCAAGGTCTCTTTTCACCTGTTATGGCTGCTGTCCCCGTACAGGGACCAACATCAGGGGAAATTTCAGAGTAACAACTAAAAATACAATTTCGTAACATTAAACATTCTTGAAAATGCAAGTGTCTTACACCCTTCAAAAGATTAGAATCTTGGTAATCAAACTTGGTAATCCGCCATGACCGTTTTTAGACTTTCACATCTGAAGGTAAAATTATGACTTACATTCTGATATCTTGCTCTTATTTCTCTTCCTGAGTATCCCATTGATCAAATGAAGTGCCGTTTTCTTTGATAAAATCAATTTTTATAGCCTAAATCTAAACATTTGGTAAACTATTTGTGCCGGGAATTCCATCTCTATCATTTTTTTACGGAGCATTCGGCGTGATTCGCCCATGTATACAATCGTTTATATAGTCATGGTGGGTTTCAGTGCATTCCTCGGGATGTTCGCAACACAGTCAAACATCATTGTTTTTTTTGCAGGGAGAATTGACCGAAGTGAGCTGATTTGAAGACAACGATAAATGACTACCTGACGCACCAATAATTTTAGCAAAGCTTCATTGATTGACTATATTTCTGCCCAATGACCACTGATTTTCTTGAAATCTAGCTGGGTAGATAGCCAATGAGCTGAGGTAAACGCCAGTATGTAATGGTTTGGGGTTGGACCACAATTCCTTGGTTGTAATTGCACGCGCAGGGAACTACATTTTTGCCTTGACGATCAGAGCAGTTGCTGTAAGGCTTTTTACGCGCAGCTGTATTTCGGAAAGTTGTAGTTTCAACGATTCCATTGAAGATATCCTGGCGAATTACATCATGTAAAGCGAAGTCAAACTCTAAAGTAAAAGTGAAAGTGAGACAGATTTTTTGTTTCTGCATCTTGGAGTGTTATGATTCAAACTAACAGAGGAGCTGTTTCTGCAAGGACAGGACTTACTTCTCAACGGGTAAGTGCTAATGCCGTTTTATGAAATATAAAAATATATATATTATATATAAAAAAATAAAAATACAATTCTTTTTTTGCAATGAAATGTGTAGTTTGTTTGTGTGTGTGTGTGTGTGTTTTGGTTTGTTTGTGTGTGAGTGTGTGTATATATATATATATATATATATATATATATATATATATATATATATATATATATATACATACATACAACAATGGCCGGAGTTGAATGGAACACCTTAGTGACTGTGCCCTCTGCTCTATACAATCAATACATATCTGTTTATTTTATGTGATGATAAATGGCTCATACAATACAAATATTTTTTTAATGTTTCCTTTCACAGTGATAGCAACTCCGACTGGGAGGCCCCGGTGCCAAGCTGCTCGCTCTACCTGTGCCCCCAGTGGTGTTCATATGCCACAGTTCATTACTGCAGGCATGACTGTGCCTCAGGGCCTAAAGGGCACAGGCGTCGTTGTGTTCTGTGTCACATGAAATTCACCACTTGTTCAGTTTGCCTCTGCTTTACATCAGAAAGAGACTGCTATGGGACAGGGCACAGGCAGCAAAATATTGTGACGAGGATTTCCAAGGGGTGTACTGTTTTTTTTTCTATATTTATTTTCAAATATTTTTTTTACATTTTTTTTTTGTGTGTGTATTAGAATTGATTGTTGATGTGTTTTATATAGTTATTTGCACTGCTGTATATAGTTATAGGTCATTTCACCAATTCGGCCACTTGGGTACATTTGGGCAACTTGTGTGGGACACCTGGGTGACTTCATGCTAAATGTCATGTAGCTCAACCATTCCTGACGTTATCAGTCTGAAACTTTGCACACCTATAGTTGCCCTCTTGTGTTATCCATCAATATTATCTCCAGCATCCTATCTGACTGTGTGGCTATTCTAGTACATGTGAAAGATGATACTACAACAATAAAAAACAGAAAATGCATGCTCTTTCTTTCTCTTTTCTTCCACCAGATCTACTGTGTTATATTCTCCTACATTCAATTAACATTTACACAAACTGCAGAATGCTTCCATTCAAATGATACCAAGAATATGCATATCCTTGCCTCTGGGGCTGAGCTACAGGCAGTTAGATTTGGGTATGTCTTCAGGCGGAAATTGAGAACAAAGGGATGCAGCCATAACAGGTTTAAAAGGGAACTCTGAATGACGAACACATAGGCAATCTAGGCAGCATAGGAAATATACAGAGAAAATGCTGAACAAAACCATAAGAAACAACCACATTCCTCAGTGAAGAGGTCCTCAACCAACAATCTGAATTGCCCAAAAGACACCAATGCATCCAATTATGGAGTATTCTGAAGATTGTTCCATAAATGAGGTGCAAAGAAACTAAAAGCTGTTTTACTTCAATTTGGTTTAAGAAGGAATTTCAGAAGGAATTTCAAGACTGGGACCAGGTATGGTATCTCACATTTCTATAGGTTAGTAATGAGTTAGGTAATGCTGGAGTTTTTGCAAAACAGAATGCAATGTTTCAACCTATGCGTCGTCAGAGGCCCAGCCTACTTGTTGATAGAGAAAACCTGCCACCCCTGATAAAAAGAAGTGTGCTCTGGTAAACTGCATCTAACAGCATAAATAAAGTGCCAACTGCTTTCATGAAGATGATGTCACCATAGTATAGGACAGCTTCTTAGTTAACTCATTTATATGTTTTTTAAAAGACAACTTAATGCCCAAGCAGGGACACAATCAATGTGGGCACACTCCATGGTACAGATGTTTAAATATTTAGAGTCATTGTTGTGCGCTCTAGAAAACGACATGTACTATGTTTTTCCCGCATTTAATAATTATTTAAGGTCAATAAGTGTTTTTTGTAAGACAATGAAAGCAGTCTGTAGGTCAGAGTGCCTGGTACACAGTGGGGGCAATAGAATACACAACAGTATCATCCGCATACAGGAGCAGATTACAATTTTTCCACAGACAACCCTATATTGTTAATGTTTTCACACCCCTTGACCTTAACACCTTTTGTTGTGTTACAGCCTGAATTTAAAATTGATTAAATTAAGATGTGTCACCGATCTACAGAGAATACCTCATAATGTCAGTGTGGAATTTTCTTTGTAGAATTTTCTTTTAAATTATTATTTTTTTTTAAAGCTGACGTCTTAAGTTAACCCTTTGTTATGGCAAGCCTAATTAAGTTCAGGAGTAATAATGTGACCCGATTCAGGAAACTAGGGGTATGTTGCAAGTTTTTTGGCAGAAATACCTTCTCGAACATGTGAACTTTCATGTGCCTTAATAACAAACTGTTATGCCAACTGCAAATACAAATAAAGTTGTTAAATTACAAGCCTAGTTGGTTTAGCCAAAGAAAAAGTCAGAAACCTTCCCGATAACCATGATTGGCTGAGATAATGAGTGGGCTGGACATGCCGAGAGATACGTTTCAGATTGTGTCTATAAAATGAGCTGCTCGTTATACGTAGAAAGTCCTTTCTACTGCAGTTTTTCAGAAGATATAACGTTAGCCATGGAGAATTGCAAATATGTTGTTACTGCTCTCAATAACATTGCTGTCCTGAATTTATCAGGCGCTATCTGCAAAGGTCAGTGGGAAGAGGTTGTGAAGGTCTACTTTCTGGAGGACGATCGTGCCATGTTGGCTCTCTCTGGCTCCGAAAATGAATCAGACGATGAGGAAATCCCTGATTTAGGTAAAAACACTTTCATTGAAGAAGGCATTGTAGAGTCTTCCGATGACAGTGATGTGGAAGAAATGTCAGTCAACAGTGTTGTCATGGAAGAAGTTGTCCGAGTTTTGAAATCATTGGGAACACAACGGGCCAAACAAGCTGTGCAAACTAAACGGAAATGACACAGGGCGTTTTATTTAACAAAAGGGGTTATAGTCTGCCATGAAGCTTTCATCCATGTATGCGGGTAAGAATCTAGCTACAGTTTCAGATATGATACATTTCTAATTTTGTCAGACATTTGTTTTCATTGCAAGTTAAAGCTTGCTGTTGGCTAGCCAGCTGGAGTTTGATGGCTGGCTTGCTAGCTAACATTGAACATATTTGGTTAACTTTGGCTAGCTAATGACAATCGGTTTGTATTGCTAGTAACGTTACTCCATGGATCGGGATTCTAGTTCATTTTTTAGCTAGCTAACGTTAACGTGACATGTCTAAACAAAAGACCCCAAGTTAAAGCTTGCTGTTAGCTGAGGTTAGATGGCTGGCTTGCTAGCTAACATGAACTTACATGTATGAAGTGCGTGAAATGTTAGTGATATTTCCTCAGAATGCCATTTCGCATTGCTAGTTATAGCCAAATGTTAGCTAGCTAACATGAACCTATTTGGTTAACTTTAGCTAGCTTTGACAATCATTTTTTATCATATTGCGTTTTTTGGCAGAAATACCTTCTCGAACATGTGAACTTTCATGTGCCTTAATAACTAACTGTTATGCCATCTGCAAATATGAATAAAGTTGTTAAATTACAAGCCTAGTTGGTTTAGCCAACTATGGCTAGTTAAAGCTTGCTGTTAGCTAACATTAGCTAGCTGAAGTTTGATGGTAGGCTTGCTATCTAACATTGACCCTATTTGGTTAACTTTAATTAACTAGCTATGACAATATGTTTGTATTGCTAGTAACATTACATTATGGGTTGGGGTTATAGTTAATTTTTAGCTAGCTAGCTAACATTAATGTGACATGTCTAAACAAAAGACTCCAAATTAAAGCTTGCTGTTAGCTAGCTAATGTTAGATGACTGGCTTGCTAGCTAACATTAACTTATGTGTATGAAGTGTGTGTAATTTAGTGGTGTTTTCTCAGAATGCCATTTCACACTGCGAGGTATAACGTAATGTTAGTTAGCTAACTAGCTAACACTAAACCTATTTTGTTAACTTTAGCTAGCTATGACAATCAGTTTGTATTGCTAGTTAAAACTTGCTGTTTTCTAGCCAGCTGTTGTTAGATGGCTGGCTAGCTAGCTAGCATTACGTGTATGAACTGTGTGTAGTGATGTTATTTCAGAATGCCATTTCGCATCTATTGTATAATAATGCTAAAACATTTTTATCTGGAATTTGTCTTTCAGCATCAGGAGTACACGGCTGACTCTCCACTAGTCATACAAGGAGAATGGCAGTACACCGATCAAGCAGTACCAGCACTTCAGGTGGTATACAGATTTGATGCTTTGGAGCCTGGTGATGTTGCCAAGGAGAGTTCAGACTGTCGGGACCAGGTTTCTGCTGCTGCGCAACGCTGACATCCTTCCTCCCATAGATGGTCTGCATGTACAAACACCACCTGGACTGGACACAGCTAGACAAAGATCAGGGAGTTTTGAGACAGAGACTATGGACATCACATGCCCTGCACCAAAGTCAAGGGCAGGACAGAAACAGGCTCTCTCCTAACACACACGTTGCTGCTACAATTTTTTTTATCCTGCTACTCAGCCACTTTACCCCTGATTGTATGCGTAGAGAGTTGAAGTCGGAAATTTACATATACCTTAGCCAAGAACATTTAAACTCAGTTTTTCACAATTCATACTCACTGGGAATGTGTAAATTAAAGCTGAAGTAAATCATTCTCTCTACTATTATTTGGTTTTGGAGCAGTGGCTTCTTCCTTGCTGAGCGGCCTTCCAGGTTATGTCGATATAGGACTCGTTTTACTGTGCATATATATACTTTTGTACCTGTTTTCTCCAACATCTTCACAAGATCCTTTGATGTTGTTCTGGGATTGATTTTCACTTTTCGCACCAAAGCACGTTCATCTCTAGGAGACAGAGCTCGTCTCCTTCCTGAGCGGTATGACGGCTGCGTGGTCCCATGGGGTTTATACTTGCGTACTATTGTTTGGACAGATGAACATGGTACCTTCAGGCGTTTGGAAATTGCTCCCAACTATGAACCAGACTTGTGGAGGTCTACAAATGTTTTTCTGATGTCTTGGATGATTTCTTTAGATTTTCCCATGATGTCAAGCAAAGAGGCACTAAGTTTGAAGGTAGGCCTTGAAATACATCCACATGTACACCTCCAATTGACTCAAATTATGTCAATTAGCCAGAACCTAATCAGAGAAAGTCTGAATTTTCCAAGCTGTTTAATGGCACAGTCAACTTAGTGTATGTAAACTTCTGACCCACTGGAATAGTGATACAGTGAATTATAAGTGAAATAATCTGTCTGTAAACAATTGTTGAAAAAATGACTTGTGTCATGCACAAAGTAGATGTCCTAACCAACTTGTCAAACTATAGTTTGTTGACAAGAAATTTGTGGAGTGGTTGAAAAACAAGTTTTAATGACTCCAACCTAAGTGTATGTAAACTTCTGACTTCAACTGTACTTATGGAAGACTATGTGATAAGTGCGTGTGTAACAGTGTATAAAGTATGCTAATCTATTGAAGGCATTTGGGCAGGGGTGTGAATTACTTCAGTATTAATTATTTAAAGTACTACTTAAGTTTTTTTTGGGGGGGGGGGTCTGTATATTACTTTACTATTATCCAAAACAAAATAATCTATTACTCCATACATTTTCCCTGACACCCAAAAGTGTTGTCCTATTCACACACTTATCAAGAGAACATCCCTGGTCTTCCCTACTGCATCTGATTTGGCAGACTCACTAAACAAAAATGCTTTGTTTGTAAATTATGTCTGAGTGCTGGAGTGTGCCCCTGACTATCTGACAATAAAATAAAACTATTTTAAAAAATTGTGCCGTCTGGTTTTAATCAAGTATGACAATTTAGCACTTTTTCCACCACTGGATGTAGCTGGTGGTTATAGCATTTCTTTCACATGACCCATCAATTTAGACAAGTGTGTCTGGGTAAGCATCATCTAATATCTATAAAAGATTTATAAAATTCCAGGTAAACTTTATGTTTACCTGGAATTTTTCCTTATTGTAAGTTACTAGCACTTTTAGTCTTAATCTTTACTATACTAATCACTGTTTAATACATGACCTCACATGTGAATCCTTAAAGAGAGGTGTGGGGCTGGCTTAAGAGGCTGTGAATAATGCTGAATGGGTGTAGACAAAGGAGAGCTCTCCAGTAGGTACCAAAATATTCAAAGAGCTTTTTCTCAAAAGTGAGTTTACAAGTTTATTAACTTTCAAAGCAGAATGACTTACCATTCTTCCTCAAATGTAGTGTATGATATACCATTTTGTAGCTCTGAGTCTCCACTTTTATCCAATGTAAAAAATAAAAAAAAACTCAAATGTTGCTACATAAGACAGATTTAGTCGTTCAGTCAAATGTGCTTACCAAATTGCAAAATAAATTGCATTGGAGTCAACACAATCCGTGTTCAATAACAGTGATTAACATTATTTTTGAATGACTATCTCATCTCTGTACACCACGCATACAATTATCCGTAGGGTCTCTCAATCGAGTAGGGATTTTTTTTTTTTTTTTTTTTTACCCCTTTTTCTCCCCAATTTCGTGGTATCCAATTGTTTTTAGTAGCTAACATCTTGTCTCATCACTACAACTCCCGTACGGGCTCGGGAGAGACTAAGGTTGAAAGTCATGCGTCCTCCGATACACAACCCAACCAAGCCGCATTGCTTCTTAACACAGCACGCATCCAACCCGGAAGCCAGCTGCACCAATGTGTCGGAGGAAACACCGTGCACCTGGCAACCTTGGTTAGCGTGCACTGCGCCCGCCCCGCCACAGGAGTCGCTGGTGCGCGATGAGACAAGGATATCCCTACCGGCCAAGCCCTCCCTAACCCGAACGACGCTAGGCCAATTGTGCGTCACCCCACGGACGCGGCCGGTTGCGACAGAGCCTGTGCGTGAACCCAGGGTTCTCTCTGGTGGAGTAGTGGGGAATTTTAAGCACAGATTAAACCACAAAGTTCAGGGAGGTTTTTCAATGCCTCACAAAGAAGGGATCCGATTGTTTAGATGTGTAAAAAACAGACACGGAATATTCCTTTGAGCATGGTGAAGTTATTCATTTCACTTTGGATGGTGTATCAATACAGCTAGTCACTACAAAGATACAGGCATCATTCCTAACTCAGTTGTTGGAGGATGGAAACTGCTCTGGGATTTCACCATGAGGCCAATGGTGATTTTAAAATAGTTACAGAGGTTAATGACTGTGATGGAGGATGGGTTAACAACATTGTAGTTACTCTACAATACTAACCTAAATGACAGAGTAAAAAGAAAGAACTCTGTACTTACTAAAAATATATATTTTTTTATTTTACCTTTATTTAACTAGGCAACTCAGTTAAGAACACATTCTTATTTTCAATGACGGCCTAGGAACAGTGGGTTAACTGCCTGTTCAGGGGCAGAACGACAGATTTGTACCTTGTCAGCTCAAGGATCCGAGCAACCTTCCGGTTACTAGTCCAACGCTCTAACCACTAGGCTACCCTGCTGCCCCAAAAGATGCACCCTGTTTGCAACAAAGCAGTTAAGTAAATACTGAAAAAATGTGGCAAAGAAATTAACTTTTTGTTCTGAATACAAAGCGTTATGTTTGGGGCAAATCCAACACAACGCTTCATATTTTCCAGCCCGGTGGTGGCTGCATCACATTATGGGTATGCTTGTCATCAGCAAGAACCAGGGACTTTGTTAGGATCAAAAAAATGGAAAACAGCTATAAGTAGAGGAAAACCTGTTTCCTGCTTTCCAACAGACACTGGGAGACAAATTCACCTTTCAGTAACCTAAAACAATAATCTAAAACACAAAGCCAAATCTACACTGGAGTTCCTTACCAAGACCCCATTGAATGGACCAGAGTGGCCGAGTTACAGTTTTGAAATAAATCGCCTTAAAACTCTATGGCAAAACTTGAAAATGACTGTCTAGCAATGACCAACATTCAACTTGACAGAGCTTGAAGAATTTAAAAAAGAATTATGGGCAAATATTGCACTATCCAGGTGTGGAAAGCTCTTAGAGACTTAACCAAAAAGATTCACAGCTGCAATTGCCACCAAATGTGCTTCTACAAAGTATTGACTCAGGGGTGGAACGACTTACACAACTGTTCAAAGTTTGGGGTCACTTACAAATGTCCTTGTTTTTGAAAGAAAAGCACAATTGTTTGTCCATTTAAAATAATATCAACATAGATCAGAAATACAGTGTAGACATTGTTAATGATGTACATGACTATTGTAGCTGGAAACGGCAGATTTTTTTATGGAATATCTACATAGGCGTACAGAGGCCCATTATCAGCAACCATGTGTGTTCCAATGGTACATTGTGTTAGCTAATCCAAGTTGATTATTTTAAAAGGCTAATTGATCATTAGAAAACCATTTTGCAATTATGTTAGCACAGCTGAAAACTGTTGTTCTCATTAAAGAAGCAGTACAACTGGCCTTTAGACTAGTTGAGTATCTGGAGCATCAGCATTTGTGGGTTTGATTACAGGCTCAAAATGGCCAGAAACAAAGACTTCTCTTCTGAAACTCATCAGTCATTCTTGTTCTGAGAAATGAATGCTATTCCATGCAAGAAATTGCCAAGGAACTGAAGATCTCGTACAACGCTGTGTACTACTCTCTTCACAGAACAGCACAAACTGGCTCTGACAAGAATAGAAAGAGGAGTGAGAGGCCTCGGTGCACAAATGAGCAGGAGGACAAGTACATTTGAGTGTCTAGTTTGAGAAACAGATGCCTCACATGTCCTCAAATAGTACATGCAAAACACCAGGCTCAACATCAACAGTGAAGAGGCATCTCTGGGATGCTGGCCTTCTAGGCAGAGTTCCTCTGTCCAGTGTCTGTGTTTATTTGTCCTTCTCCTTCTTATTTTCTTTTTATTGGCCAGTTTGAGATACATTTGAAGTCGGAAGTTTACATATACCTTAGCCAAATACATTTAAACCCAGTTTTTTACAATTCCTGACATTTAATCCGAGTAAAAAATCCCTGTTTTAGGTCAGTTAGGATTACCACTTTATTTTAGGAATGTGAAAAGTCAGAATAATAGTAGATATTTTATTTCTTTCATCACATTCCCAGTGGGTCAGAAGTTTACATACATTCAATTAGTATTTGGTAGCATTGCCTTTAAATTGTTTAACTTGTGTCAAAAGTTTAGGGTAGCCTTCCACAAGTTTCCCACCATAAATTGGGTGAATTTAGGCCCATTCCTCCTGACAGAGCTGGTGTAAATGAGTCAGGTCTGTAGGCCTCCTTGCTCGCACACACTTTTTCAGTTCTGCCCACAAATGTTCTATGGGATTGAGGTCCGGGCTTTGTGATGCCACTCCAATACCTTGACTTTGTTGTCCTTAAGCTATTTTGCCACAACTTCGGAAGTATACTTGGGGTCATTGTCCATTTGGAAGACCCATTTGCGACCAAGCTTTAACTTCCTGACTGATGTCTTGAGATGTTGCTTCAATATATCATAATTTTCAAATTCCTCATGATGCCATCTATTTTGTGAAGTGCACCAGTTCCTCCTGCAGCAAAGCTCCCCAACAACATGATGCTGCCATCCCCGTGCTCCGTGGTTGAGATGGTGTTCTTCGGCTTGCAATCCTCCCCCTTTTTCCTCCAAACATAACAATGGTCATTATGGCCAAACAGTTCAATTTTTGTTTCATCAGACCAGAGGACATTTCTCCAAAAAGTATGATCTTTGTCCCCATATGCAGTTGCAAACCGTAGTCTGGCTTTTTTATGGCTGTTTTGGAGCAGTGGCTTCTTCCTTGCTGAGCGGCCTTTCAGGTTATGTCGATATAGGACTCGTATTGCTGTGGCTATAGATTATTTTGTACCTGTTTCCCCCAGCGTCTTCACAAGGTCTTTTGCTGTTGTTCTGAGATTGATTTGCACTTGTTGCACTAACGTACGTTCATCTCTGGGAGACTTAACATCTCCTTCTTGAGTGGTATGATGGCTGCGTGAGACCATGGTGCTCATACTTGCGTGCTATTGTCTGTACAGATGAACATGGTACCTTCAGGCGTTTGGAAATTGCTCCCAAGTATGAACCAGACTTGTGGAGGTCTACATTTTTTTCTGAGGTCTTGGCTGATTTCTTTTGATTTTCCCATGATGTCAAGCAAAGAGGCACTGAGTTTGAAGGTAGGCCTTGAAATACATCCAAGTGTATACCTCCAATTGACAATTGAAATGATGTCAATTAGCCTATCAGAAGGCTTCTAAAGCCATAACATCATTTTCTGGAATTTGCCAAGCTGTTTAAAGGCACAGTCAACTTAGTGTATGTATACTTCTGACCCGCTGGAATAATCTGTCTGTAAACAATTGTTGAAAAAATTACTTGTGTCATTGCACAAAGTAGATGTCCTAACCGACTTGCCAAAACTATAGTTTGTTAACAAGAAATGTATGGAGTGGTTGAAAGACAAGTTTTAATGACTCCAACCTAAGTGTATGTAAACTTCTGACTTTTTTTTGCTTTTTGCTTTTTCTTTGCAACTCTATCTAGAAGGCCAGCATCACGGAGTCACCTCTTCACTGTTGTGTTTTGCGGGTATGATTTAATGAACCTGCCAATTGAGGACTTGTGAGGCATCTGTTTCTCCAACTAGACACTCTAATGTACTTGTCCTCTTGCTCAGTTGTTCCTCCCACTCTTCTTTCTATTCATTGTTTCTGGCCAATTTGAGCCTGTAATAGAACCCACAAATGCTGATGCTCCAGATAATCAACTAGCCTAAAGGCCAGTTTTATTGCTTCTTTAATCAGAACAACATTTTTTCAGCAGTGCTAACATAATTTCAGAAGGGTTTTCTAATGATCAATTAGCCTTTTAAAATGATAAACCTGGATTAGGTAACACAATGTGCCATTGGAACACAGGAGTGATGCTTGCTGATAATGGGTCTCTGTAGATATTTCATTTAAAAAATGCCATTTCCAGCTACGATAGTCCTTTACAACAATAACAATGTCTACACTGTATTTCTGATCAATGTTGATGTTATTTTAATGGACAAAAAAAATGATTTTCTTTTAGAAACAAGGACATTTCTAAGTGACCCCAAACTTTTGAACAGTAGTGTATGTATTCAACATATTCACTTGATTATTATGGGTTATTATGAGTAGATGGGGAGAAAAACATCAATTTCATCCACACTGTAACACAACAAAATGTGGAATATGTCAAGGGGTATGAATACTTTCTGAAGGCACTGTAGACATTAAGAAGTACTGGACCCAGAGTAGAATCTTGCCTTTTATTAAATAAGGGATAAATAAACAAAGTGATTGTTGTAAGTACATTGTGTATTCTGTTAGGTATACTTTGAAAACAGTACTTCAGAATAAAAAACAAATTCTCTTTTGCTTTCGACTTCTCCAGGTGCAAAGTCATTTGGCTTGTTCTCCTGCTTCATTAATGGGGAGGAGAGGGAACAGAGTCACAGAGCCGTCTACAGGTGAGATATACCTTTATTATCATCATCACATCATTATTGTCTTGGTCACCATCATCGTTGTCGTCGACTGCACTACTGCTAATGAAATTTGGCAGGTATTTATACAAAGTGACTTATTAAGAACATACTTTCGGTATATAAACTGAGCAAAAAAAGAAACAGCCTTTTTTCAGGACCCTGTTTTTCAAAGATAATTCGTAAAAATCCAAATAACCTCACAGATCTTCATTGTAAAAGGTTTAAACATGCTTATTCAATGAACCATAAAAAAATTATGAACTTGCACCTGTGGAACAGTAGTTAAGACACTAACAGCTTACAGATGGTAGGCAATTAAGGTCACAGTTATGAAAACTTAAGGACACTAAAGAGGCCTTTGTACTGACTCTGAAAAACACCAAAATAAAGATGCCTATGGTCCCTGCTTATCTGCGTGAATGTGCTTTATGCATATTGCAAGAAGACTACAGATGTGGCCAGGGCAATACATTTTAATGTCCGTACTGTGAGACGCCTAAGACAGCACTACAGGGAGACAGGACGGACAGCTGATCGTCCTCGTAGTGGCAGACCACATGTAACAACACCTGCACAGGATCAGTACATCCAAACATCACACCTGCGGGACAGGTACAGGATGGCAACAAGGTTTCTTGTAAAGTTATCCTCCATGACAAATAGATTTGACAGGCCAAATGAGTCTCTTGGAATCAATAGAGCAGAAAAACCTATGGATAGTTGCGTCATTCCACAAATAGGGAATTTTATATTTTCAGTAGAAATTGTGCACGAATATTGCATTTTAAAAGACTGTTACAGTATATTAAATTACATTTCATTTAATGTTGACCATGGACAAGTCAATAAATACATTTTATTATGAAGTGCAAAAAATCTGCATTTTGTAATGTCACTCGCCATGTGACTTCTGGGAAGATTTTAACCCACTTAACCTCAACATTTCTCCACGTTTTCACCATCATTGGAAAGCCATAGTTATGTTTTTGCATTGGCAAAGTAATTTCCGAAGATAATTGATTTCATGAGATTAGTGATTCATTTATGTCTGTCCTCATATTACGGTCAACCCTTTTTATGTGAAGTGAACTCTCATTTTAATATGGTGAAACTATTCTTTTTTAAAGGGATGCTGCGAGATTTGGGGATTTAGCTCTTTATTCTACTTACCTAGTCAGATGAACTCATCAATACCATTGTTATGTCTCAGCATGCAGTTTGAAGGTAATTGTCACGTTCGTAATAGTGAGGAGACCAAGGCGCAGCGTGATATGAATACATCTTCTTTAAAACCTCTTGAAACTCTGGGGGCGGTATTTCATTTTTTGGAAAAAAAACATTCCCGTTTTAAATGGGATATTTTGTCACGACAGGATGCTAGACTATGCATATAATTGACAGCTTTGGATAGAAAACATTCTAACGTTTCCAAAACTGCAAAGATATTGTCTGTGAGTATAACAGAACCTGATGTTACAGGCGAAACCCAGATAAAAATCCAATCCGGAAGTGCCCCATATTTTGAAAGCGCTGCATGCCAATGACTCCTTATATGGCTGTGAATGGGCTACGAATGAGCTTACGCTTTCTACGTATTCCCCAAAGTGTCTACAGCATTGTGCCGTATTTTTACGCATTTATGTTGAAGAATAGCCGTAAGGGACTACATTGAGCAAGTGGTCACATGATGGCTCCCGCAGAAAATCTTGCGTAAAGTACAGAGGTAGCCATTATTCCAATCCCTTCTAATGAGAATTGTTCAGGTGGATATATTATCGAATAGATATGTGAAAAACACCTTGAGGATTGATTCTAAACAACGTTTGCCATGTTTCTGTCGATATTATGGAGCTAATTTGGAAAAAAGTTTGGCGTTGTAGTGACCGCATTTTCCGGTCGATTTCGCCTACAAAAATAATATTTTTGGAAAAAAGGAACATTTGCTATGTAACTGGGAGTCTCGTGAGTGAAAACATCTGAAGTTCTTCAAAGGTAAATGATTTAATTTGATTGGTTTTCTTATTTTCGTGAAAATGTTGCCTGCTGCTAGCAGGGCATAATGCTATGCTAGGCTATGATAAACTTACACAAATGCTTGTCTAGCTTTGGCTGTAAAGCATATTTTGAAAATCTGAGATGACAGGGTGATTAACAAAAGGCTAATATATTTCATTGGTGATTTTCATGAATAGGAATATTTTCTTGGGATATTTATGTCCGATGCGTTATGGAAATTAGTGTCAGGCGATGATTACGCTCCCGCATGCGGGATGTGGAGTTAGTAGAGGCGAAGAACACTAAACAAACTACCAGCTATCTAGCTCAGAACTGAAGCATTGTCTGTTGACTTGATAGGTTGCACAGAGCCTTTTCTTGCGCCTACAGCAGATTTTTTTAAAGCGTATTTTACATCAAATTGTTCAAGAAATAACTGCATTTAAAACAACTAGAATTGAAATTGTATAGTTTTATACATACTTGTAAAAATACATAGAAAGTGCTAACCACCCATCTTTGGAGTAGCTAGGAGATATTTATTCCATGCTTTTGAGAGGAGTTGGCTACTGTACCTTGAGACTTCCAGCAATTGTGCTAAGCTAACTATGATCTAATGTCAATTATCTTTAAACTAAGCATTGGGCTAGTATCCAAAAGGTTGCTGGTTTGAATCCCCAAGCCGGCAAGGTGGAAAAATCTGGAGTCATAAAATCAATTAAATAAGTATATGTTATTTGGCAGGTCACAGATCGGCTCTCTGAAAAATTCAACCCCCCCAGACCTCTTAAAAGCAAAAAATACAATAACATTTTCAATAAATATTGAGTGTTTGATTGATTTGGACACAGATTTTGCTCAATACGCGTTGTTTGGTGTATTGTTGGTCTGTGTTCAACAGAGAGGGCAAATACTACAGTGAAATTCATGGAAGTACTACCACAGAAATGTTTCAATTTGGTGATCCTTTTACCATTACTCGTAACTTCATCATACATTTGAACAGTATAAGACAAGTAATCCTTCATGTACTGTCATGCACCCTCTGTTTACAAAACAAGGGATTAAAACACGCTTATATTTTGGGTTCTGATGGCAGTTGAACTAAGCTTATGATACAAGTTATATTCTTCAAGAATCAATGCATAATTCATTCAAAAGTTTTAAAAAAATGTATGTAGCAACTGCAGATTACCCCTTTAAGGAACACACATATTAAACAGTTTGATCATGATGATTAAACCAAATGATTCATGACACATGACACCAAATGACACATGACACAGCCGGAGTATTTCTTAGTTATGGTGTTTGACCACTATAAGCAGTTCAGTTGTATATCTGTATAAGCTGAGTGCACTGTATCTGTTACCAGCCAAAGTACACAGGTGTGGACTTGAATGTTACCCAGTTAACAAATTGTCTCTCTAAGCATGAACAGGTTCTAAAATCTGATGTGTTGTTCTGTCTGGTTATTTGCCCCTGTTTCTGTGATGGCTACAGGTTCGTCCCTCGCCATGATGACGAGCTGGAGTTGGAGGTGGATGACCCTCTACTGGTGGAGGTACAAGCAGAGGATTACTGGCACGAAGGCTACAACATGCGTACAGGCACCCGCGGCATCTTCCCTGCTTACTACGCCATAGAGGTCGCCAAGAAGCCAGAGAGCTTCAAAGGTTCAGTGCTTTGATCCCTGCTTATTTAGACAGTGCTAAAATGCTAAATGAGTATTTGCAGCACTTTAAAGGGGCCATCTGTAGTTCAAACAATAACAAAGCCAACATCCTGCATTTGATTTGGTAAACAGCTGAGGGATGCGACTGGAGAAATGTAACCACTCATCAGAGCTATGGATGCAAGGACTGACCATTCATGATATCAAAATGATAGCCTCAAAACATGGTAAAAACTATGTAATAGGCTATGTAACTATTTACAATTAAATAGTTTATACACAGTGGAGTAAAACAAGCTGATAGTTTTGAACTAAACTCATGAGAATGTGGAAGTAATATTCTTCAAGAATCAATGGGTCTACAGTATATAATTATTTAAAAAGTCTAAAATGAACATAACAGCTGTAGATTGCCTCTTTAAGGAGAGCAAATATTAAATAGTTTGACCCTCATAATCAAATGATTCAAGCACATGACATGTAAGTAAAGTCATATTTCTTTGCCATGGTGTGTAACCAATCACAGATTGCCCCTTTAACCTGTGTTGACAGCTCTAAAGGTGAAGATATTGATGCACATTACAGTATTAATGGCATTGAACCAACCTTGTGTAGAGCACTTTAACCCTCCCTTCTGTTCTGGGTAAAATTACTATTTAACGTATTTTTTCAACCATGACCCTTCATCTGCTTACATAAGTATAGGTCTCAAACTAGCAAAACACGTAATGAAACAAATTAAATAAAAATTAAACCCGGTGCCCGGAAAAGTGACATGATGTCCTGGGTAGACTATATCCGCAATTTGACCTTGGTCTATATACCTATATACACTGCTCAAAAAAATAAAGGGAACACTAAAATAACACATCTGAATGAATGAAATATTCTTATTAAATACGTTTTTCTTTACATAGTTGAATGTGTTGACAACAAAATCACACAAAAATTATCAATGGAAATCAAATGTATCAACCCATGGAGGTCTGGATTTGGAGTCACACTCAAAATTAAAGTGGAAAACCACACTACAGGCTGATCCAACTTTGATGTAATGTCCTTAAAACAAGTAAAAATGAGGCTCAGTAGTGTGTGTGGCCTCCACGTGCCTGTATGACCTCCCTACAACGCCTGGGCATGCTCCTGATGAGGTGGCGGATGGTCTCCTGAGGGATCTCCTCCCAGACCTGGACTAAAGCATCCGCCAACTCCTGGACAGTCAGGCTACCTCTGGCGAGCACATGGAGGGCTGTGTGGCCCCCCAAAGAAATGCCACCCCACACCATAACTGACCCACCGCCAAACCGGTCATGCTGGAGGATGTTGCAGGCAGCAGAACGTTCTCCACGGCATCTCCAGACTCTGTCACATCTGTCAAGTGCTCAGTGTGAACCTGCTTTCATCTGTGAAGAGCACAGGGCGCCAGTGGCGAATTTGCCAATCTTGGTGTTCTCTGGCAAATGCCAAACGTCCTGCACGGTGTTGGGCTGTAAGCACAACCCCCACCTGTGGACGTCGGGCCCTCATACCACCCTCATGGAGTCTGTCTCTGACCGTTTGAGCAGACACATGCACATTTGTGGCCTGCTGGAGGTTATTTTGCAGGGCTCTGGCAGTGCTCCTCCTGCTCCTCCTTGCACAAAGGCGGAGGTAGTGGTTCTGCTGCTGGGTTGTTGCCCTCCTATGGCCTCCTCCACGTCTCCTGTTGTACTGGCATGTCTCCTGGTAGCGCCTCCATGCTCCATGGACACTACGCTGACAGACACAGCAAACCTTCTTGCCACAGCTCGCATTGATGTTCCATCCTGGATGAGCTGCACTAACCTGAGCCACTTGTGTAGGTTGTAGACTCCGTCTCATGCTACCACTAGAGTGAAAGCACCGCCAGCATTCAAAAGTGACCAAAACATCAGCCAGGAAACATAGGAACTGAGAAGTGGTCTGTGGTCCCCACCTGCAGAACCACTCCTTTATTGGTCTTACTAATTGCTTATAATTTCCATCTGTTGTCTATTCCATTTGCACAACAGCATGTGAAATTTATTGTCAATCAGTGTTGCTTCCTAAGTGGACAGTTTGATTTCACAGAAGTGTGAACAACATTTTGTTGTTTAAGTGTTCCCTTTACTTTTTTTGAGCAGTGTATATAGAGAGGTAGAAACAAACTGCTTACTGCACAGAAATGGTGCAACCATGATGATCACATACAGTAGATATACGTGATCACATAGAAATGGGAGTTGACATGTCATTCTCATTGAAAGCAAGTCTGATAAGATGTAGATATGTATGCTCCCCCTCCATAAATTACATTTTTGTGTATTTTTACATTCAGTTCTGCACACCAGCTTCAAACAGCTGATAATACATTATGTTTGCAGTTCTCACTAAAGTCATGCTCTAATGAGCGCTTCATTAGGTAGATAGCCAGCTAAAATTTTCTTAACGCTAATCCTCCAAGAACCAGGCTGGAGATATAATTTGAATTTCAGAAGTCTAAAACTGTACGCACAAATATTATAAGCACAGCATGACAAAAGGTAAGTATGATATTCTCATATACACTACCAAGCAAAAGTTTTACAGTTCTATTTTGTAAATTGTAGAATAATAGTGAAGACATCAAAACTATGACAACGCATATGGAATCATGTAGTAAACAAAAAAGTGTTAAACAAATCTAAATATATTTTATATTTGAGATTCTTCAAATAGCCACCCTTTGCCTTGATGACAGCTTTGCACACTCTTGGCATTCTCTCAACCAGCTTCACCTGGAATGCTTTTCCAACAGTGTTGAAGGAGTTACCACATATTCTGCTTTTCCTTCACTCTGCAGTTCGACTCATCCCAAACCATCTCAATTAGGTTGAGGTTGGGTGATTGTGGAGGCCAGGTCATCTGATGCAGCACTCCATCACTCTCCTTCTTGGTAAAATAGCCCTTACACAGCCTGGAGGTTGTTGGGCCATTCACCCACATCGTGTCCGTTCACCCACATCGCGTCTCACAAAGACATGGCGGTTGGAACAAAAATTCTCCAATTTGGACTCCAGACCAAAGTACACATTTCCACTGGTCTAATCTCCATTTCTCGTGTTTCTTGGCCTGAGCAAGTCTCTTCTTCATATTGGTGTCCTTTAGTAGTGGTTTCTTTGCAGCAATTCGAACACGAAGGCCTGATTCACAGTCTCCTCTGAACAGTTGATGTTGAGATGTGTCTGTTACTTGAACTCAGTGAAGCACTTATTTTGGCTGCAAATTTATGAGGCTGGTAACTCTAATGAACTTATCCTGGTAACTCTGGGTCTTCCATTCCTGTGGCGGTCCTCATGAGAGCCAGTTTCATCATAGCGCTTGAAGTTTTTGCAATTGCACTTTCAAAGTTATTGAAATTTTCTGTATTGACTGACCTTCATGTCTTAAAGTAATGATGGACTGTCGTTTCTCTTTGCTTATTTGAGCTGTTCTTGCCATAACATGAACTTTTACCAAATAGGGCTATCTTCTGTATACCACCACTACCTTGTCACAACACAACTGATTGGCTGAAATGCATTAAGAAGGAAAGAAATTCCACAAATTAACTTTTAAGAAGGCACACCTGTTAATTGAAATGCATTCCAAGTAACTACATCATGAAGCTGGTTGAGAGAATGTCAAGAGTGTACAAAGCTATCATCAAGGCAAAGGGTGTCTATTTGAAGAATCTCGAATATAAAATATATTTTGATGTGTTTAACACTTTTTTTGTTTACTACATGATTCCATATGTGTTATTTCATAGTTCTGATGTCTTCACTATTTTTCTACAATGAATGAGTAGGTGTACTGGAAGTGTATATATAGATACATGTAGAATTGGATGTATCAAAGCTAAACAGTAACACATAACATGTTTGGAGAGAATAATGATTTACAGGTCTCACAAGGTAGATATAGGCTACAATAGTCATTTTTAGATAGGGCATTTTACATGGAGGTGAACATCCAGGATGAACCAAAATAGACTAAACAGGTAGGACACAGGTGAGTATACTAACACAAATATACATTTGCATACACACACATCCATGCTGATTAGTTTACATGATGATTAAAGAGAGAAATATTAATAGCAATGGGGCTAGCTAACTGCCAAGCTAAACACCATACATTTCAATGGGGTCGGCTAATCCCGTTTTATCTAGCGATCTTTCTAACATCATTAAAGTAATACATGGTGAAATAATGAGAAGTACATGAACACACATTAACAAGGAATAACAAAACCTTTAAACAGGTCAACATTCACAAAGCCTCTGGACCAGAAATATTATCAGGACGTGTACTCAAAGTATGTGCAACCGTAAACTGTCTTCCCTGACATTTTCAACCTCTCCCTGACCGAGTCTGTAAATACCACCCTGTGGTCTGCTTGACCTACCTGTGCCCAAGGAAGCAAAGGTAACCTGACTAAATGATGACCGCCCCGTTGCACTCACATCAGTAGCCATGAAGTGCTATAAAATGCTGGTCAACTTGTTAAGCCTATGGGTTCCCCTACAGGAACTACACCCCGTTCAGCTGAAACGGTCGCGCAGGGAATGCAAAAATATTCGTAGAAATATTTAACCTCCACACATTAACAAGTCCAATACCTCAAATGAAAGATAAACACCTTGTTCATCTACCCAGCGTGTCAGATTCTTTAAATGTTTTACGATGAAAACACAGCATATATTTATGTTAGACCACCACCAAAACAAAGTAAAAACGTAGCCATTTTGTACCGAAAAAGATAAAATCACAAAAGCAGGATTAAAAAAATAATAATTCACTAACCTCTTGAAAATCTTCATCAGATGACAGTCATATGACATGTTACACAGTACATTTATGTTTTGTTCGATAATATGCATTTTATATCCATACATCTCGGTTTACATTGACGCCATGTTCAGCAAATTATCCAAAAGTCCGGAGGAATTATAGAAAGCTACGCCAGATAACAGAAATACTCATCATAAACTTTGACTAAAGATACATGTTCTACATATAATTAAAAAGATACACTGGTTCTTAATGCAACCGCTGTGTCACATTTTTTTGTTACGTTACGGAAAAAGCCTACCATGCAATAATCTGAGACGGCGCTCAGACGTAACAATATTTCTCCGCTATGTTTTAGTCAACAGAAATACAAAATTACAACATAAATATTCCCTTACCTTTGATGGTCTTTGATCAGAATGTAGTGCAAGGATTCCTAGTTCAACAAGAAATCATTTTATTTCATAATGTTCAATTCTAGTGTCCATGTAAGCAGCATTTGCTACCACTTTCAGCTCAAATGCCCAAAAAATGACTTCTGGTCCAGAATAATTTTGCATCAAAACTTCCAAATTACATATTACAGGTCGACGAAACTGGTCAAACTAAGTGCAGAATCAATCTTCAGGATGTTATAATCATACAGATCGAATATCATTCCAACCGGGCAATCCTAGTTCATCTGGGGCTGACTGGAACAGACAAAGCACTCTAAACGCATACGCGCCCTCAAGCACATGAAAATCTTTGCGACACTTACTACTTTTACTTCCCATTAGGTCAAAGTTCACAGCAAATGCTCCATTACACTTTCTACTGAATGAGGACATCTAGTGGAAGACATAGGAAGTGTTTCCAGATCCATAACTTGTTGGGAAGGTAGTGGGCGATGACGTCAAAGTTGCCCCAACTTTCAGGATTCCAAAACTAGTTTGGAAGATTGCCTGCCCTGTGAGTTCTCTTATACTCACAGACATAATTCAAACGGTTTTAGAAGCTTCAGAGTGTTTTCTATCCAATAATAATAATAATATGCATATATTAGCAATTTAGGACAGATTTTGATGCAGTTCACTATGAGCACACAATTCATCCAAAGGGGAAATACTGCCCCCTATCCTTAACAAGTTTTAACAAGGAATAACAAAACCTTTAAACAGGTCAACATTCACAAAGCCTCTGGACCAGACATATTATCAGGACGTGTACTCAAAGCATGTGCAATCGTCAACTGTCTTCCCTGACATTTTCAACCTCTCCCTGACCGAGTCTGTAAATACCACTCTGTGGTCTGCTTGACCTACTTGTGCCCAAGGAAGCAAAGGTAACCTGCCTAAATGATGACCGCCCCGTTGCACTCACGTCAGTAGCCATGAAGTGCTATAAAATGCTGGTCATGGCTGAAATCAACAGCATCCTCCCAGACACCCTAGACCCACTTCAATTTGCATACCGCCCCAACAGATCCACAGATGAGGCAATCTTAATCACACTCCACACTGCCCTTTCTCACCTGGACAAAATAATCACTTTTGTGAGAATGCTGTTCATTGACTACAGCTCAGCGTTCAATACCATAGTGCCCACGAAGCTCATCACTAAGCTAAGGACTCTGGAACTAAACACCCCCCTCTCCAACTGGATCCTAGACTTCCTGACGGGCCGCCCCCAGGTGGTAAGAGTAGGCAACAACACATCTGCCATGCTGATCTTTAACACTGGTGCCCCTTAGGGGTGTGTACTTAGTCCCCTCCTGTATTCCCGGTTCACCCATGACCAAACACAACTCCAACACCATTATTAAGTTTGCTGACAACACAACAGTGGTAGGCCTGATCACTGACAACGATGAGATGGCCTATAGGGAGTAGGTCAGGGAACTGGCAGTGTGGTGCCAGGACAACAGCCTCTCCCTCAATGTGAGCAAGACAAAGGAGATGATCGTGGACTACAGGAAAAGGCGGGCCGAACAGGCCCCCCATTAACATTAACGGGGCTGTAGTGGAGCGGGTCGAGAGTTTCAAGTTCCTTCGTGTCCACATCACCAACGAACTATCGTGGTCCACACATACCAAGACAGTCGTGACGAGGGCACGACAAAACCGTGTCAACCTCAGGAGACTGAAAAGATTTGGCATGGGTCCCCAGATCCTCAAAAGGTTCTACAGCTGCATCACTGCCTGCTATGACAACTGCTCAGGCATCTGACCATAAGGTGCTACAGAGGGCAGCGCGAACGGCCCAGTTGTCACGACTTCCCCCGAAGGTGGCTCCTCTCCATGTTCGGGCGGTGCTTGGCGGTCGTTGTCGCCGGCCTACTAGCTGCCACCGATCCATTTTTCCTTTTTGTTTGTCTCTGTCTGTTTTGTTTACACCTGTGTCCATTTAGTTGATTTCGGTGGGTTTATTAACCTCCGCTGCCTGCTAGTCTTTGTGCAGGATTGTTTGCTGTGGTTACTTTGTTTGGGGTGCGGGTTTGCACCACAGGGTTTTCTTTCTCACGGCAGTTGTACCGTTTTGGTATGTGTTTAGGAGTAGAGGTTTCTCCTCCGTGTGTAGCGTTTATTTCCCTGTATGTGGCGACCTCGTTTGGGCATGTTCCCCCCCATGTTGTTGTTAAGGTGGGACTTCTGAATAAACGATTGTGCCACTGGGACTTCCTTGCTCTCCTGCTCCTGATTCCTGCACCTCCCTCCTTCTAGGAGGCACGTAACACCAGTACATCATTGGGGCCAAGCTTCCTGCCAACCAGGACCTATATAATAGGCAGTGTCAGAGGAAAGCCCATAAAATTGTCAGAAACTCCAGACACACAGCATAGAACGTTTTCTCTGCTACCGCACAGTAAGCGGTACCGGAGCGCCAAGTCTAGGACTAAAAGGCTTCTACCCCAAAGCCATAAGACTGCTGAACAATCAATAAAATCGCCACCAGACATTGACCCCCCCCTCCCTTTTGTACACTGCTGCTACTCGCTGTTTATTATCTATGCATAGTCACTTCACCCCTACCTACATGTACAAATTACTTCAACTAACCTGTACCCGCACACACTGACTCGGTACCGGTGCCCCCTATATATAGCCTCTTATTGTTATTCTTATTGTGTCATTTTTTATTATTATTTTTATTTTAGTCTACTTGGTAAATATTTTCTTAACTCTTTTTGAACTGCAGTGTTGGATAAGGGATTGTTAATAAGCATACACTTGTTGTATTCGGCGCATGTAACAAATTACATTTTATTTTATTTGAATATGAATACTTACAGATGTCGAATTATTAGTTACAGGATTGTGAAGGATGGAATGTTGCTTACCTCTAGGATAGTTAAGTGGTTATTAGTTACTATGCTGCAATATACGAAAACAGGTGAGGGTAAATCTTTATGCAGTCCATGACAGTTATTGATGGTACAATTATTCTCTATGTTATATTTTGCTTTTGTCATTAGAAACCATGAAATGGCAGAGCTATTTCTACATATTGCGCCTTTAAATGTACTGTAGCATCCATAGTTTATATATATATATATATTTATCTTTCTCTATCTCTCTCTCCCACAGTGAAGAGCAGTGAATGGATAGACAGATACCACATGAAATTCCTGGGCTCGGTCCAAGTGCCCAACCACAAAGGCAACAATGTTCTGTGTGCAGCTATGCAGAAGGTATGGGGAGGTGCTGTGTGTGTGCTTGTGAAAGAAAGAGTGAGAGTGTAGAAATATTGAGAAGATAGAAAGAGTGTGAGAGAGACGTCAACTGGCACATTACCAATGAAAACTATAATCTTTAACTGAGAGAGAGGAGGAGGAAGAGACAGATATGGATGAAGAGAGAGATGGATTGAGTAGGAAGATGGGAAATAATGGGGGTGAAAGTGTGAGAGGTAAACAGTATAGTACATTCTCTATGAAAATAGTATTATATTACACCATGGTTGGGGTCGGAATTCAGAATTGAATTCAACGCATTCATTTAATACATCCCTAAGGAAGAAAATTGTAATTTAATTTTAATTAAAGGAAGTAAATTAATTCAAAGCAATTAAAATAAGACATGAGTGTCATTCCTTTGATTCAACCATATAGTTTGATTCTTATACATAGTATTGGTTACAATTTTGTATTCGTGTAGTAATGCGTAGAATAAATAAGCCAATAGAATTCACAACTCATTTCAGAATTGACCTCAACCCTGTATAACACAAACAAGCATTGACAGTAGAATAATCTTAGATCACAAATTAGAAAGGTTAAGACAGGAAATCATTAAAACATAATAGAAAAGAAAAGAGGACAGAGGCAGAGGCAGGTTGAAAAGAGGCATTGCTCAAAAGCAACACTACAGGACCAAAAGTATGTGTACACCTGAATGTCGAACATCTCATTCCAAAATCATGGGCATTAATATGGAGTTGGTACCCCCTTGGCTGCTATAACAGCCTCCACTCTTCTGGGAAGGCTTTCCACTAGATGCTGGAACTAAAACCCTGTTGTGTACATCCAGGATTAATTCCAAATGGCAATGTTCCCTATATAGGGAACTACATTTTAGGGAATAGGATGCTATTTGGGACAGATTCATTTTTTTTGTATGGGGACTTGCTTCCATTCAGCCACGAGCATTATTCATTTGAATTTATTTAACCTTTATTTAACTAGGCATTAGTGACATCAGGCAGTGATGTTGGGTGATAAGGCCTGGCTTGCAGTTGGCGTTCCAATTCTTCCCAATTGTGTTCGATGGGGTTGAAGTCAGGTCTCTGAAGGCCAGTCAAGTTTTTCCACACCGATCTCGATCAAACCATTGCTGTATGGACCTTGCTTTGGGCACAGGGGAATTGTCATGCTGAAAGAGAAAAGTGCCTTCTCCAAACTGTTGCCACAAAGTTGGAGGCACAGAATTGTCTAGAATGTCATTGTATGCTGTAGCGTTAAGATTTCCCTTCACTGGAAACTGTGGGGCCTAGCCTGAACCATGAAAACAGCCCCAGATCATTATTCCTCCTCCACAAAACTTTACAGTTGGCACTATGCATTGGGGCAGGTAGCGTTCTCCTGGGATCCGCCAAACCCAGATTCGTCTGTCGGACTGCCAGATGGTGAAGTGTGATTCATCACTCCAGACAACACGTTTCCACTGCTCCACTCCAGCTGATGCTTGGCATTGGTGCATGGTGATCTTAGGCTTGTGTGTGGCTGCTCAGCCATGGAAACCCATTTGATGAAGCTCCAGACTAAGTTGTTGTTCTGGTGTTGCTTCCAGAGGACAGACAATTTTTACACGCTACACACTTCAGCACTTGGCGTTCCCGTTTTGTGAGCTTGTGTGGCCTACCACTTTGCGGCTGAGCCCTTGTTGCTCCTAGATGTTCCCACTTCACTTACAGTTGACCGGGGCAGCTCTAGTCACTGAGCTCTTCAGTAAGGCCATTCTACTGCCAATGTTTGTCTATGGAGATTGACTTTTTGTGTGCTCATTTTTATACACCGGTCAGCAACGGGTGTGGCTCAAACAGCTGGATCCACTAATTTGAAGGGGTGTCCACATACTCTGTATATATAGTGTGCATTTCTAGCTGAGATGCCACTATAATTTTAAGACCAATAACCCACCTCTTTCCCTGTTCATGTTCTAAATGTTCTAAATTCCAATTAAGGGTGCTTTTAAGGGTGCTTTTTTTTTAACAAATAATTTCAATATCTAAACCGGGATGCTGATGCTGTTTTAATTGTCACCAGATTGCCACCAATAGGAGGATGACAGTGCAGTATAACCCACCTTCATCTTGTATCCTTGAGATCAACATGAAAGGCGTGAAGCTCCTAGTCCAGGATGACTACTATGCCTCTGACAGAGTAAGACTTCCACACTCAAATGCACACACATTGTAAACATCCACGCGCATCTGCACATGCACACATACACACACACGTGCGTGCACACACGGACACACGGGACAGGTACACAGACAGACATACTCAGATTTATGCACACACTCAACACATGCATTTGCATCACACACACACTCACACACACTTCTTAAGGCACACCTTCAGCACATGTTAGAAAGACAGCAGTTTAGTTTGGACCAAAGTACAACTACAAAACTCTGCGTCTGGCTTGCAAGACTAGATACAAAGAGATGTTTTATCCAAACCGCTGACCAGCAAGATCACACTGAGGGAAATATTCCCAGTTAAGAAGGTTGATAACGCCTCAGTGTGGGCACTACAGGGTATTGCAGTCCACACATCTTAATCCAGTTGTATTGTATAGAAGCAAGTGAGAATTCATCTGGCAACAGCGGTGCCCACCTAAACTGAAGTAAAGCTATGTAACCATCAGTGGGTTCTTTGTTGACATTAAGACTATGATTTGTTTTAATAGCTAATCTAATTTGCCAATCATAAGGTTCACTAGCTACAGCTCCTACAGATGATGTGGTGTAAGCAGATAGCAAATTCCATGAGAAATGCAGTTGTTGACATGGAGGGTGGATACTTTTTACTGCCAACACCTGTTTTTCGGAGCCATAGAATTTGGTCAATGAGGTTTGTACCAAATAATTATGTTGCATTCATATGTAGTGTGCTTTGCCTTGGGACATCACAGTCCCCCCCCCCCCCCCCATGGTCCCAGGCGATGCGCTTATTTTAAGCCCAAAATGAAGAAATTCCTTCCAAAATTTAAGGACTCAAATCCACCACTAGTTTATAATATGGATGTGTGTCTGTCTGTCATCACAGAGTAACCAGTGCAGCCACTTCTTTCAGTTGAAGAATGTTTCCTTCTGTGGCTATCACCCTAAGAACAGCAAGTAAGTACCTGGACCTGGATTAAATTATGTCAGTCACTGTATTCAAATAAAAATGTGCTTTTTGGGAGAGTCATAGCGCAAGCAGTGGAGGAAATGGAGAAAAAATAATCACTCTGGGTACCTTCCATTGTAAAATCTGCATTTTTACTCCCGGAACCTGGTTCCCTCTGGGGTTTCGCTCCTCTGACCCCTGTACTTTCTTCTTCTTTTTTTACCCATGTGTGATTTGTATGTTTTCCCCTTAGGTACTTTGGCTTCATCACAAAACACCCAGCTGACCAGAGATTTGCCTGTCATGTGTTTGTGTCTGAAGATTCTACTAAACCCCTGGCAGAGTCTGTTGGGTGAGGTTTGAGGACTTGTTTGTTTCTGGCTTAAAAAATATACATATCATGTCACTCTTTTGCTCTTTCTCCCTCTTTTATATTGTCAGAGGTTTCAAGAGGTTCTTAGCCATAGTGGGTCAATTACAACCAACATTGAACAATGTCTCAACACGAGGTGATCTCTCGTTAAACCACCAATATGCGCTAAGTTCACCAGAACAGTTGATCTCAATTGCAACTACTATTGGCCATTATATTATCGCTCCCTAAAGCTAATGTCAGTGTTTAAAGGGAAACTGCACTTTGTAATTTGGACTCGTTTTTCATCAATGCCCATTAAGAAATGCGGAAGGTGAACAAGAGTTATCTTGGGGGTGTGGTTTGATGTGGGTGTTTCTTGGGTGCAGTAATGAGTACAGCGAGTAAGGTAGCGTTGCTATGGAGAGAACAATGTTTTGAAGTTGTGGACTTCAAAATAAATTGCATTGGTCGCATACACATATTTTGCAGATGTTATCGCGGGTGTAGCAAAATGCTTATGTTCGTAGCTGTAATACCTAGCAGTAATACCTAACAAAACCAAAACAGAAGAAGGAAGGAATTAAGAAATATTATAACGAGCAAGGTCAGAGTCCGGAATATAATTATATGTACAGTATATGTAAAGTATTCAGACCCCTTGACTTGTTCCACATTTTGTTACGTTACAGCCTTATTCTAAAATGTATTTAAAAAAATGTAACATCAACACACAGTACCCTATAATTACAAAGCAAAAATAGGTAAAATATATATATAATGTTAATGAAAAAATGAAATATCACATTTACTTAAGTAAGTACTTTGTTGAAGCACCTTCGGCAACGATTACAGCCCCGAGTATTCTTGGGTATGGAGCTACAAGCTTGGCACACCTGTATTTGGGTAGTTACTCCATTCTTCTCTGCAGATCCTCTCAAGATCTGTCAGGTTGGATTGCGAGTGTTGCTTCACAGCTATTTTCAGGTTTATCCAGAGATGTTCGACCGGGTTCAAGTCCAGGCTCTGGCTGGGCCACTCAAGCACATTCAGAGACTTGTCCCGAAGCCACTCCTGCGTTGTCTTGGTTGTGTACTTAGGGTCGTTGTGCTATTGGAAGCTGAACCTTCGCCCCAGTCTAAGGTCCTGTACTATGCTCCGTTCATCTATCCCTCAAACCTGGTACCCTTCTGTGCCTCGACACAATTCTGTTTCAGAGTTCTCCAGACAATTCCTTTGACCTCATGGCTTGGTTGTTGCTCTGACATGTACTGTCAACTGTGGGATCTTATATAGACAGGTGTGTGCCTTTTCAAATCATGACCAATCAATTGAATTTACCAGAGCTGGTGGTGTAATCAAGGTGTAGAAACAAGTCTCATAACATTACTTACAGTTTTGGCAAGTCGGTTAGGACATGTACTTTGTGCATGACACAAGTAATTTTTCCAACAATTGTTTACAGAGAGATTATTTCACTTATATTTCACTGTATCAATTCCAGTGGGTCAAAAGTTTACATACACTAAGTTGACTGTGCCTTTAAATATCGTGGAATATTCCCCAAAAATATGTCATGGCGTTAGAATCTTCTGATAGGATAATTGACATCATTTCAATTGTCAATTGGAGGTGTACCCTTTGATGTATTTCAAGGCCTACCTTCAAACACAGTGCCTCTTTGCTTGACATCATGGGAAAATCAAAAGAAATCAGCCAAGACCTCAGAAAAAGAATTGTAGACCTCCACAAGTCTGGTTCATCCTTGGGAGCAATTTCCAAACTCCTGAAGGTACCACGTTCATCTGTACAAACAATAGTACGAAAGTATAAACACCATGGGACCACACAACCATCATACCGCTCAAGAAGGAGACGCGTTCTGTCTCCTAGAGATTAATGTACTTTGATGTGAAAAGTGCAAATCAATCCCAGTCCAAAATCGACATAACCCGAAAGGCCGCTCAAGAAGGAAGAAGCCACTGCTTCAAAACCGCCATACAAAAAGCCAGACTACGGTTTGCAATTGCACATGGGGACAAAGCTGGTACTTTTTGGAGAAATGTCCTCTGGTCTGATGAAAGAAAAATAGAACTGTTATTGACCATCATTATGTTTGGAGGAAAAAGTGGGAGGATTGCAAGCCACGAACACCATCCCAACAGTGAAACACGGGGGTGGCAGCATCATGTTGTGGGGGTGCTTTGCTGCAAGAGGGACTGGTGCACTTCACAAAATAGATGGCATCATGAGGCCTTGAAAATTATGTGGATATACTGAAGCAACATCTCAAGACATCAGTTAAAGCTTGGTCACAAATGGGTCTTCCAAATGGACATTGACCTCAAGCAAACTTGGCTTAAAGACAACAATGTTATGGTATTGGAGTGGCCATTAGAAAGGCCTGACCTCAATCTTACAGAAAATATGTGGGCGGAACTGAGAAAGCGTGTGCGAGCAAGGAGGCCTACAGACCTGACTCAGTTACATCAGCCAAAATTGACTCAACTTAAACCATTTATAGGCAATGCTACCAAATACTAATTGAGTGTATGTACATTTCTGACCCACTGGGAATGTGATGAAAGAAAGAAAATATGACATTTTTTGACGTTTTTGCAAATGTATTGAAAATGGAGTACAAAGATATCTTAATTACATAAGTATTCACACCCTGAGTCAATACATGTTATAATCACCTTGGGCAGCGATTACAGCTGTGATTCTTTCTCTGTAAGTCTCTAAGGGCTTTGCACACCTAGATATTACAATATTGACCATTATTCTTTTCAAAATTGTTCAAGCTCTGTCAAGTTGTTTGTTGATCATTGCTAGACAACCATTTTCAAGTCTTGCCATCGATTTTCAAGACGTTTTTCAGCCAAAACTGTAGCTCGGCTACTCAGGACAATTCACTGTCTTCTTTGTAAGCAACTCCAGTCTATATTTGGCTTTGCCTTTTTAGGCTATTGTACTGCTGAAAGGTGAATTCATCCCCCAGTGTCTGATGGAGAGCAGTATGAAACAGCTTTCCTCTAGGATTTTGCCTGTGCTTAGCGCTATTCCGTTTAAGTTTTAATCATGAAAAAACACCCCACTCCTTAACGATTACAAGCATACCCATAACCTGATGCAGCCACCACTATGCTTGAACATATGGTGAGTGGTACTCAGTAATGTGTTGTATTGGAGCTGCCAAACATAACACTTTGTATTGAAGACAAAACGTGAATTGCTTTGCCCCAATTCTAGCAGTATTACTTTAGTTTTGGAATATTTCAGCCAGTGAAATTGCAGGGCGCCAAATTAAACACAACAGAAATCCCGAAAATAAAATTCCTCAAACATACAAGTATTTTACACCATTTTAAAGATTAACTTCTTGTAAATCCAGCCACAGTGTCCGATTTCAAATAGGCTTTACTGTGAAAGCACACCAATTGATTATGCTAGGTCAGCACCTAGTCACAGAAAAGCATAAAGCCATTTTCCAGCCAAGGAGAGCCCTCACAAAAGTCAGAAATAACGATTCAATTAATCACTAACCTTTGATGATCTTCATCAGATGGCACTCACAGGACTTCATGTTTCACAATAAATGTGTGTTTTGTTCGATGTAGTTAATCTTTATGTCCATAGACCTCATTTGAAATTGGTGTTTTATGTTCAGAAATGCATTGTCTCAAACAAACATCCGGTGAAAGTGCAGAGAGCCACATCAAATTACAGAAATACTCAAAATAAACATTGATAAAAGATACAAGTGTTATGCATGGAAATATAGATAAAATTCTCCTTAATGCAACCGCTGTGTCAGATTTGAAAAAGGCTTTACGGCGAAAGCACACCTTGCGATTATGTCAGTTCAGCACCTAGCCACAGAGAAACATACCTAGCCAAAGAAAGTGAGGTGTCACAAAAGTCAAAAATAGCATTATAAATATTCACTTTCCTTTGATGATCTTCATCAGTATGCACTCCCAGGAATCCCAGTTCCACAATAAATGTTTGTTTTGTTTGGTAAAGTCCATCATTTATGTCCAAAACCTCCTTTTTGTTTGTGAGTTTAGTTCACAAATCCCAACTCACGAGGCGCGGGCAAGTCCAGGCGAAAGTTCAGATGAAAAGTTATATTACAGTTCGTAGAAACACGTCAAACGATGTATATAATCAATCTTTAGGATGTTTTTATCATAAATCTTCAATAATGTTTCAACCGGACAATTCCTTTGTCTTTAGAAATGCAATTGAACCTAGCTAACTCTCACGGGCGCGCGCGAGACTGAGCTCATGGCACTCTGCCAGACACCTGGTTGAAACAGCTCTCATTCTCTCTCCCTTCACAGTAGAAGCCTCAAACAAGGTTCTAAAGACTGTTGACATCTAGTGGAAGCCTTAGGAAGTGCAATATGACCCCATAGACACTGTATATTTGATAGGCAATGGCTTGAAAAACTACAACCTCAAATTTCCCACATCCTGGTTGGATTTTTTTCTCTGGTTTGTGCCTGCCATATGAGGTCTGTTATACTCACAGACATCATTCAAACAGTTTTAGAAACTTCAGAGTGTTTTCTATCAAAACCTACTAATAATTTGCATATTCTAGCTTTTGGGCCTGAGTAACAGGCAGTTTACTCTGGGCACCTTATTATCCAAGCTACTCAATACTGCCCACCAGTCCCAAAGAAGGTAATTATGTACAGATTTATTTTCCCTCTGTCAATTAGCTAGTATTTTGGAGTAACTACAATGTTGTCGATCCATCCTCAGTTTTCTATCACAGCCATTAAACTTTGTAGCTGTTTTAAAGTCACCATTGGCCTCATGGTGAAATCCATATGCGGTGTCCTTCCTCTCCAGCAACTGAGTTAGGAAGGACGCCTATATCTTTGTAGTGACTGCCACAATCGCTGGAAGAATAAATGGACGTAGAGTTCCACATGTTTAATTATTGAAACTCACCAAAACAATACAGAAACAAACAAAACGTGAAGTAATGGTGTGCTCACAGGCACAACACAAAAACAAGATCCCACAAACAACAGGTGTGAAAAGGCTGCCTAAATATGATCCCCAATCAGAGACAACGATAGACAGCAGCCTCTGATTGGGAACCATACCAGGCCAACAAAGAAATAGAAAACATAGATTTCCCACCCTAGTCACACCCTGACCTAATCAAATAGAGAATTAAAATGATCTCTAAGGTCAGGGAGTGACAGTGACTGGGTGTATTAATGCACAATCCAAAGTGTAATTAATAACTTCACCATGCTCAAAGGGATATTCAATGTCTGCTTTTTTTTATACTAATCTACCAATATGTGCTCTTCTTTGTAAAGGCATTGGAAAACCTCCCTGGTCTTTGTGGTTGAATCTGTGTTCTAAATTCATTGCTCGACTAAGATAGATAACTTAGATAACTAGATAACTTTATGTATGGGGTACAAAGATGAGATACTCCTTCAAAATTCATGTTAAACACCATTAATGCACAGAAGTCCATGCAACCTATGTGACATTTTCTTATCCTGTACTTAGGCTTGCCATAACAAAGGGTTTGAATACTTACTGACTTCTATCAGCTTTAAATGTTTTCTTAATTTGTAATTTTTTTTTTACATTTTCCACTTTGACATCATGGGGTATTTTGTGTAGGCCAGTGACCCAAAATCTCAATTTAATCAATCAGACAGGAGCATAACATAATATGGAAAATGTCAAGTTGTGTGAATCCTTTCATAAGGCACTGTATTTAGCTAGATATAGTATCATTCCCCTTTTAATATGTGGTATCATAGCTGGCCTGGCTTGCTAACAGCAGAAGTGACCGTGTCGGATCAAATCTATCATATTGTTGAAATGCATTGGAAGTTTGGACCAACTTTATGGAAGCCCATTTTAACTCCTATTTGCCGAGCTAAATGTGCGTGCGTTGCACTTTGACTTGACAGCAAATGTCCACATGATAAGTAAGTCATCCATACCCAACCATACCCAAGTCGTAACAAACTAACTTACAAAACTCAGTTTTGGACAAGACTGCCTTTATAACCAAAATTATCCGATTTACATTTTGTAGTCAATTTTGACACTGTAATTAATGTTTCTAACTCATATCTATGCCACATAAGCCATTTAAACCCAGAGAAGTGTGGTTCTAAGGGGCAGTTGACCTTTAAGTCTAGTTTGCTTCCAACATTTTTCAAGACTATTTAGCCCTCTGGTGGGTATTGTCATCGGTATAAATTAAACGTAATATCTTTACTCTACACATTTTACTAATGTACAGCTTGTGTTAGTTTACTTTTCATTTCAAATGTATTTTATCCATTAATAAAGACATTTTAATACAGTATGGTCATTTCTTATTAAAAGGAGAAAATAAAGTATTCCTGAACTGCCTACATCTAAAGTTAGTAACTTAATCAAGCCAATCATGATTGAGTTAATATAATCTATATGTGTATTAATTATAGTATAATCAAGGTGTCAAATTACAAATTATATTCTGTGGCCCAAACATAGGTATGTACTGTACTGTCTTGCACATTACTGTACTCTACTGTACAATAAACTTGAGTATAGTTCAGTACAGTATAGCGTAGAGAAGAGTTCAGTACAGTAGAGTGGAGTTCAGTACAGTCTGTACTCTACTGTACTATACCATATGTTTTTTCTAGAGTATAGTTCAGTGCAGTACAGTACAAAATAGTTCAGGCAGTATAGTTCAGTAGAGTATAGTACAGTAGAGTAGAGTACGGTACTCAAGTGAACTATACTCTACTCTACTGTAGTGAACTATATTGCATTGTACTCTACTGTACTGAACAATACAGTATCGTACTCTACTGTACAGTAAACTTGAGTAAAGTATAGTTCAGTACAGTACAGGAAAGTAGAGTACAGTACAGTAGAGAATAGTTCACTTCAGTACAGTACTGTGCTCTACTTTACTGAACTATACTCTATTCTACTGAACTATTTTCTACTGTACTGAACTATACTCTATTTTCCTGTACTGAACTATACACTGCTTGAGTTTACTGTCCTCGAGTTTCTTAAAATTCATTCGGTTTATATTCTAACAATAAATATGTGTTATTAATTACCAGCCTTGCTATTTTCAATGTTCCCAATACTTCATTGGGCCAAGAGTAGAGAACCTAGACGCAGCTGTCTGGCATCTAACTCTTTTGAAACAGTGACAACATGTGATCAACTGATCTGCTAGTTAATTTTTGTGGGCTTTTGGTTGTAAGCAAATGTTTTAGCATCCTGTAGGTAACGTTTTAAGAAATCCAGCTCTAAATTCTGCCTGTTGGTTGCAGTTGGCCCAGTACACCCAGTTTATTAGGTACACCACCCCGTTCACGAAAATGGCTCGCTCTTAGACAGTTAGTCACATGGCTTGCTACATAAAGCAGTCAGACAAGCATTGAGTCATTCAGTTAATGTTTGATTGAATGTTAGAATGGGCAAAAACGAGTGACCTAAGCTACCTTGAGCATAGTATGATTGTCGGTGTCAGGCTCGCCGGTTCCGGTATCTCAGAAAAAGCCCTCCTGGGCTTTTTACATACAACAGTGTCCACAGTTTACCGAGAATAATGCGACAAACTAAAAACATCCAGTTAGCGGCAGTGCTGTGGGCGAAAACTCCTCGTTGATGATAGAGGTCGAAGGAGAATGGCAAGAATCGTTCAAGCTAACATGTGTGCCAAAGGCAAATAACAGCACAGTACAACAGTGGTGTTCAGAACGGCATCAGAACACACAATCGTCAGTCCTTGTCACGGATGGGCTTTTGCAGCAGACAACCACACCACATCGGGTTCCACTCCAATCAGCTAAAAACAAGAAGTGGCACCAGTGGACACGCGATCACCAACACTGGACAATTGATGCAATGAATCCCGCTTCCTGTTGCATCATGCTGTGGGCAGTGTCAGGACTTGGCGTAAGTAGCATGAGCCCATGGCCCCATCCTGCCTGGTGTCAATGGTACAGGCTGGTAGCGGTGGTGCAATGGTGTGTGAAATGTTTTCGTGGCACACGTTCGGTCTTTTGATACCAATTGAGCAACGTTTCCATGCCACAAAGAATTAAGGCTGTTCTGGAGGCAAATCAAATCAAATTTTATTTGTCACATACACATGGTTAGCAGATGTTAATGTGAGTGTAGCGAAATGCTTGTGCTTCTAGTTCCGACAATGCAGTAATAACCAACGAGTAATCTAACCTAACAATTTCACAACAGCCACCTTATACACAAAGGGGGCTCCGACCCGGTGCAGGATGGGTGTACCTAATAAACTGACAACTGAGTGTATGTTTCTGTAGAGAGTTGTCATACCTGTCAGGTAAGGAACTGAATGATTGAATAACCTTTTTGTTTATCTACCACCCCCCCCCCCCCCCCCCCCCGATCTGTTCTCCCCTCTTGTCTCTTCTACAGGAAAGCCTTCCAGTTGTACTATAAGGAATTTGTAGATTACTCCTGTCCGACAGAGGATATTTACCTGGAATAGCACCCGCCCCAACTTCCCCCACAACCCTGTACATTACAGATTATCATAACATAAAGTTGCATGACGGAGAAAACATTTCTAACAAATATGAACTAATATATCTGACAAAAATATGGAGAGAGAGAAAGAAGGAGAGGTATTGGTGTCTACTGTTTATCCAAATATGTCAAACAGTATGAAGATTGAACAAGTAATTGAGCCAAACATAGTGGAGACGTTGAAGAGAGGGTTGCAAAATATGCTAAATGGAGTCACTGATGAGGAAGTTAATGTGCCTATGGTGTCCTCAGGCTGTCCACTCAAAGCACAATGCTCAAATCATAGTGACCTGGACTGGAATAGTCTGAGACTAATCTTCGTGGACTTGGAGCTTGAATCCCAGGTAGAACACTGGGATTTGTGGACTTGGAGCTTGAATCCCAGGTAGAACACTGAGCTTTGTGGACTTGGAGCTTGAATCCCAGGTAGAACACTGAGCTTTGTGGACTTGGAGCTTGAATCCCAGGTAGAACACTGAGCTTTGTGGACTTGGAGCTTGAGTCCCAGGTAGAACACTGGGCTTTGTGGACTTGAAGCTTGACTCCCAGGTAGAACACTGGGCTTTGTGGTCACTAAGGTAATAGCAAATGGAGGTCAGGGAAAATAAATCAATAAATTAATGAACCTGCCATAAAGATCCTATTAAATTACTAGTATTTGAGTATTCTAATCCCTTTGGAATCTCTCATTTTGGTGTGATACATTGCGTGAGGGAAACTGATTCTGCTTGAGCTAATGGTGCAGTGTGTTTAGAGAGGGTGATAGGCCTCACTGGAGAGTCCTGTGGGCGAAGGTAACTAATGATCTAGGATCAGATTACCCTACCCCAACCTTTACAATTAAGGGGATGACAAATGATCTGCCAAATTATCCGTGGCTAACTGTTACTTATTTTCCATGTGGTTGCTCCCACTAAAACAAAAAAAAGTAAGCATTAGGGTCACACTGTTGACCAGGAATGTGTCTTTAATATGCTGCAAAGCCTTTAATATGCTGCAAAGCCTTTGGTATTATCTCTGGTACATTGTCAGAACCTTTAAATATATTCACATTAAGGAATCAAGAGAAAAAAAAAGAAAAAAGGAGATTCCTACCAATAAAAGCGCTCACGTTGTTTTCTGTTCGAAAATGTTTCCTTTTGTTTGTGCTGAACATGACCCTAGGTATTATTTTATTTGTGGGAAGACTGATTCTTGATAAATCATTAAGGGTACACTCCTTAATTGAATTACAGTATTGTAATTCCATAATCAGGAACAAAGAGGTGGACCACAGAGTTTCCAGTCAACCGCTTTGGCTTGCTTTTAAGGATGTTTTAGCCTTCTAATTTGCAGGAAGGGTCACTGTGGACTGCCTCATAGTTCTTCTCATGCTCAGTTTCAACATGAAATGAGAGTTCATATTGAGAGTTCAGATGGGGTTGCTATTCAGATAACTTGGTATAAGATAAAGACGCTTACTCAAGCTGTTAACCTGGTAACATAAAAGGGAATTACCTCTGACCCTCACAAAAAGGACATGAAAGGTTTGTAGGAAATAGGATGATGTGTAGGAAATGGATGATGGGAGATGTAGTTTTAAAGGAAAGCCTAAGTCTATTACAGAGGTGCTCTGACTAGGAAGTACAAGGCAGTGGGAGACTGGTGTTACAAGTAATGCTTCTTTGAAGGATCATTGTAGTTATTACTATATCAATTAGATATACCACATGGTGTGTTGATAGGAGAGGTTGAAAACAGGCTGTTTTTGCGGAGGAGATATCATGTGTGTGTTGAGATAGTAAGACAAGAGTAAAGTAAGACTAGATCAAGGTTCAACATAATAAGATAGGACCTCACCTCAAAATGGCCAACCAATGGCCAGTTCTTTGTTTCTGGAAACAATGGCCTGGTCTGAAACCAGCCAATCGCTCTTACCCATTTATTGCTTGTAGATTCTGATGGAACCACAATTATACCCTAAGTTCACTGGAAGGATAGGTGGATCCATCCCCATACTGCTGTCGTGACGTTGTATTAGTTAATGTGACAACTGCTGCTCATCGAATGATTAACGGTTTATAATTGCGTGATTAAATTAATCAGGCAATTATTAACTCATTAACCTGGGGCACCATGGGAAAATTAACTCAAAGAATATCGATTTTACAACAGTCACTAATTAATCAATTTCCTCCAGTCTCATTCTGAACGTCGCATAATCCGGGAATCTGCACACATCCGAGTCCCACCAATGAGTTCGTACCACACCAATTTTAGTTGATTATTTATTTACTAGAAAGCTAAAATTATAATAAAAGATACACATACACAAAACACAAAACACAGTCTAGGCTATTGATTAGAACACACTATGATGCGTGTTACCCAAAATGGGGATATGAAAGAGAGAGAAAGGGAGAAAGTACAGAGAGAAATATACATTTGGGTGAATTTGTCAGCTATGCTTATTTTAACCCTAACCTTGCCCCGAACTGCCGCATTGACATCAGTCAGAATATAATGATGTTGTTGAAGGTCTCCGATGAGTCTCCGTGGACCGTTTAGGCTTCTCAATGACGCACTTCTCTGGTGCAACTCTCTGGTTGTCCTCACGATGTCAGTGTCCTTGTTGGCTTAGTGGTCTGATTTCTCGCCCTTCTTCTGAAAGGGGTCTTCTTAGGACAGCCAGCCCTGTAGCTCAGGGCTCACAGCGTAGGAATGAAACAGTGTAGATACGATTTGATGGGGAGTGGAGGCCGGGTGTTCCGCCTTGAATTCACCCACTTAGATGCAGCTACTCCTCCGTAGCACGGATAGAATAAGGTTACTTTGTCTTCAAAGTAATAAATACAAATAGGTACAATTTAGCACTGTCCTGGGGCACTAAAGCTATAGTGCGTTTCAGAAATATTTTTAAATTTGCACAGCTGGAATAAGGGGTAGCGGTGGTGGAAAAGGTATGGTGTTTCAATTAATTAATACATTTGAGATGTGGCAAGTGCTTGGTCACTCATTGGCCAATCAATGAGCTTCATGGCAATAAGAGGGACTGTAGCTTATTTTCCATATGTATTTGGACAGTGAAGCTAAAACATTTTATTTGGCTCTATACTCCAGCATATAGGATTTGAGATCAAATGTTTTATTTGAGGGTATTTTCTGTTTTACCATTTATAAATGAAAGCACTTTACATATCTAGTCCCTCACATTTGAAGAAGTCATAAGTGTTTGGATAAATTCAAGTATAGTGTATTAAAGTAGACAGAAGAGTAGAACTTTGTCCAATATTCCTTGCAATCAATGACTACACCAAGCTTGTGTCTACAAAGTTATTGGATGCATTTGCAGTTCGTTTTGGTTGAGTTTATTGATATTTACTTAATTATTGTAAGTAAGAAAAAAATATGTTTCTGAACACTTCTACATTAATTTGAATGCTAACATTATTATGGATAAACATGAATGAATAGTGCATAATAATGAGAGAGAAAGTTATTGGTAATGGTGAGAGGTTTTCCTGTTTTTTGTAGGCTTTGTAAAATTCTCACTCATTATTATTCATGATGAGTGAGAAGGCTGTACCTCATGAGTACCGTAGGGATACATTTTAGTGCCGCTCTTATTCCTTATATACTGAGTATACAAAACATTAGGAACACCTTCCTAATATTGAGTTGTACCCCCTTTTGCCCTCAGAAGAGCCTAAATTAGTTGGGGCATGGACTCTAGAAGGTGTCAAAAGCGTTCCACAGGGATGCTGGCCCATGTTGACTCCAATGCTTCCTACAGCCAAGTTGGCTGTCCTTTGGGTGGTGGACCATTCTTGATATATACGGGAAATTGTTGAGCGTGAAAAACCCAGCAGAATTGCAGTTCTTGACACACATACACCGTTCAAAGGCACTTAAATATTTTGTCTTGCCCATTCACCCTCTGAATGGCAGACATACAGCCATTCTTTAACCTGTCTCCTCCCCTTCATCTACACTGGTTGAAGTGAATTTAACAGGTGATATCAATAAAGGATCATAGTTTTCATGATCTCCATTTTGTTTGGAACAAAGTACAGATTGCTTGAGGGTAAACAAGCTCCAATTGATCTGAAATATGCAACATTTACAGTGAATACAGTTTCAGAGAACCCTTCAATAACTTCAGATAAAGTACACACTCACTATGACCCTTCCGTACCCATTAAGTGAGCATGTGATGCTTCACCTTTCAACAGTGGTGTCATTTGGTCTTCACTGAGGTCCGGAGTAGAGATGGCCAGGTTTCTCAGCTAGAATGTGTGTGTAACCTTTATTTAACTGGGCAAGTCATTTAAGAACAAATTCTTATTTACAATGACTGGCTACAGGGGAACAGTGGGTTAGCTGCATTGTTCAGGAGCAGAAAAACAGATTTTTACCTTGTAAGCTTGGGGACTCGATCCAGTAACCTTTCGGTTACTGGCCCAAAGCTCTAACCACCTCTAACCACCAGGCTACTTTGCCGCCCCAGGGATCAGCTGTCACGCCTACTCCTGTTCACTCTCTCTACTAACCACCGATCTTGGCACCCCTCATTACGCACACCAGGCAACCATCATTACGCACACCTGCTCCCCATCATTTTGCACACCTGGACTTCAGCATTACACGGATTACTTCCCCTTTATTTAGCCCTCAGTGGCCTCAGTCTTTAGGCAGTATTGGTTTTGTTCACGTTCAGTATGCTTCTCCTGTTTTGTAATGGAAGCAGTAGAAGTTAACACCATTTGATGGTTGAGGAACAGGGTAATCTATTCCACCAACACCATGACCAGCTGGCTCTACTGGGTATGATCATGAAGGAGGTCGTCCACATTCTCCACCGCCTCGACACCACCAGTGAGGTTCTCTATACCTCTGATGTAGGGCCTTCCTAAAATGGGTCGTCACAGTAAGCCAGTCCCCCAGCCTACCCAGCCGTCCACCCAGGTCAGCGACTGTCCCTTCCGGAGAAGTATGACGGTACTCGATCTCCAGTGCTACCTTTATTTCGCCTATCAGATACGATCCCCCACCACTGAGAGGTTGCCACGGTGCCAGTGTCATAACTCTCCTGTGACGATCTGAAGAAGCAGGTTTAAACTTCTTAGGGATAGGGGGCAGCATTTCCACTTTTGGATAAATAGCATGCACAATTTCAACTCCCTGCTACTCATGCCAGGAATATATTATATGCATATGATTAGTAGGTGTGGATAGAAAATACTCTGAAGTTTCTAAAACTGGTTCAATCATGTCTGTGACTATAACATAACTTATGTAGCAGGCAAAACCCTGAGGAAAAACTGTTCAGAATTATTATTATTTTTTTCCTCTGACCGTTCCCTCAGTTGTCTTTGCCAAGGGAAATTTGATAGCCATTTTACAGTTCCTACGACTTCCACAGGATGTCACCAGTCTTTGGAATTGGGTTGAAGTTAATCATTGGTTAAACGAAGAAGAGGCACATCCTGGAACAACGTTACACTGTTGATAGTTACGCAAGAGGGAAAATGGTGCATGTTTTGTTTACTTGCTCTATTGAATACAGATTGCCCCGTCTACAATTTGATCGATTATTAACGTTTAAAAATACCTAAAGTTGTACTACAAAAGTAGTTTGAAATATTTTGGCAAAGTTTATAGGCAACTTTTGAAATGTTTTGTAGTGACGTTGTGTTTTGGAAAGCTGTTTTTTTCCGGATCAAACCTGCTTTATAAATGGACATTTTGGGTATACATGGATGGAATTAATTGAAAAAAAGGACCAATTGTGATGTTTATGGGACATATTGGAGTGCCAACAAAGAAGCTCGTCAAAGGTAATGCATGTTTTATATTTTATTTCAGCACTTTGTGTAGAGCCTGCTACGCTAGTTCTTTTGTTTACAACTGGTTCAGGTGGGTGCATGCTATCAGATAATAGCTTCTCATGCTTTCGCCGAAAAGCATTTTTAAAATCTGACATGTTGGCTGGATTCACAATGAGTTTAGCTTTAATTGAGTACCCTGCATGTGTGATTTAAAACTCAAACTTTCATTATAGCGTTTTATTTGAATTTGGCGCTCTGCATTTCCCGAGGCTATTGGCCACTTGAGACGCTAGCGTCTCACTATCCCCAAGAAGTTAAAGGGGGTCCACTCTACAGCGTGCTATCTCTCATACAGGGGGAGAGCGGGAAGTCAGCTGTTTTATGGTCGGTCATAAAATACGCTGCTGTTACGGCTTTCTTCCGTCGAAGGAGAGTCGGACCAAAATGCAGCGTGGTTAAATCGAGACATCTTTAATAACGATGAAAAAGAACAATACAAAACAACAAACGGAAAAATGTGAAAACCTATACAGCCTGTCTGGTGACAACTAACACAGAGACAGGGACAATCACCCACAAACACACAGTGAAACCCAGGCTACCTAAATATGGTTCCCAATAAGAGACAACGAGAATCACCTGACTCTGATTGAGAACCTCAGGCAGCCATAGACTATGCTAGACACCCCTACTCAGCCACAATCCCAATACCACTAAAACCCCAATACAAAAACACAACACAAAATAAACCCATGTCACACCCTGGCCTGACCAAATAAATATATAAACACAAAATACTAAGACCAGGGCATGACAGAACGCCCCCCCAAGGTGCGGACTCCCGGCCGCACACTAAAACCCATAGGGGAGGGTCCGGGTGGGCGTCTGTCCAAGGTGGCGGCTCCGGCTCGGGACGTGGACCCCACTCCAACCAAGTCTTAGTCCCCCTGTAACGCGTCCTTTGATTGGCGACCCTCGCCGCCGACCTAGGCCTAATAACCCTCACCAAGGACCCCACTGGACTGAGGGGCAGCTCGGGACTGAGGTAGAAGCTCGGGACTGAGGGGTAGCTCGGGACTGAGGGGAAGCTCAGCACTGAGGGGAAGCTCAGCACTGAGAGGATTCCTAGTACCGAGAGGAAGCCCAGTACTGAGAGGAAACTCAGGCAGGTAGTAGACTCTGGCAGATCCTGGCTAGCTGGTGGTTCTGGCAGATCCTGGCTGACTGGCGGATCCTGGCTGACTGGCGGATCTGGAAGATCATGGCTGACTGGTGGATCCGGGCTGACTGGCGGATCTGGAAGATCCTGGCTGACTGGTGGATCCTGGCTGACTGGCGGATCTGGCTGCTCCATGCAGACTGGCAGCTCTGGCTGCTCCATGGAGTCTGGCAGCTCTGGCTGCTCCATGCAGACTGGCAGCTCTGGCTGCTCCATGCAGACTGGCAGCTCTGACTGCTCCATGCAGACTGGCAGCTCTGGCTGCTCCATGCAGACTGGCAGCTCTGGCTGCTCCATGCAGACTGACAGCTCAGGCTGCTCCATGCAGGCTGGCAGCTCTGGCTGCTCCATGCAGGCTGGCAGCTCTGGCTGCTCCATGCAGGCTGGCTGCTCCATGCAGACTGGCAGCTCTGGCTGCTCCATGCAGATTAGCAGATGTGGCTGCGTTGAACAGGCAGGAGACTCCGGCAGCGCTGGAGAGAAGGAAGGCTCTGGCAGCGCTAAACAGGCGGGAGACTCCGGCAGCGCTGTAGAGGAGGAAGGCTCTGGCTGCGCTGAACAGGCGGGAGACTCCGGCAGCGCTGTAGAGGAGGAAGGCTCTGGCTGTGCTGAACAGGCGGGAGACTCCGGCAGCGCTGGAGAGGAGGAAGGCTCTGGCTGCGCTGAACAGGCGGGAGACTCCGACAGCGCTGGAGAGGAGAAAGGCTCTGGCTGCGCTGAATAGGCGGGAGGCTCCGGCATCGCTGTAGAGGAGGAAGGCTCTGGCTGCGCTGAACAGGCGGGAGGCTCCGGCAGCGCCAAACAGGCGAGGTGCACTGAAGGCCTGGTGCGTGGTGCTGGCACTGGGTGGAGGACATGCACAGGAAGCCTGGTGCGGGGAGCTGCCACCGGAGGACTGGTGTGTGGAGGTGGCACAGGATGGACCGGACCGTGAAGGTGTACTGGAGAGCCTGAGAGCAGGACTGGCACAGGACGTGCAAGGCTAGGTAGGTACACAGGAGGCCTAGTGCGTGAGGCTGGCACACTCTTCACCAGCCGACTAACACGCACCTCAGGACGAGTATGGAGCGCTGACGCAGGTGCCATCAAATCCCCGACACGCTCCGTCGGACGAATATCATACCTAAAGCACCAAACTAGCAACTCCCTCATAACTCTCTCCTCCACTTTCCCCATTAACTCCTTCACAGTCTCTGCTTCACTCACCTCCAACACCAGCTCTGGTTCTGGTCTCCTCACGATAAACAGGGGGAGTTGGCTCAGGTCTGAACCCTGACTCTGCCACACTCTCCCTGAGCCCCCCCCCCCCCCCCCCCCAATACATTTTTGGGGCGGACTCTCGGGCTTCCATCCACGTCGCCGTGCAAGCGCCTCTCCGCTTCCACCGCCTCCAGTTCTTCTTTGGGGCGTCGATATTCACCAGGCTGTGCCCAGGGTCCCTTTCCGTCCAATATTTCCTCCCAAGTCCAGAAGTCCTTCGATCGCTGCTCCTCACGATAAAACACTTCTAAATACTTTTGTAATCCAACTTTAGGTATCAGTAAACGTTAATAATCTATCAAATTGATCACGGGGCGATGTGTATTCAATAGCTCCACGATTTCAAATCATCTTCCAAAATCTCTCTTCCAAAACTTCCTGTCGGAGACCGGATGGAAAGTGTTCTCTCTACTACGTTTGACCAAGAAACAAAGGCACGGCAAATGACCAGACTGGCGACATCGTGTGGAAGCTGTAGGAATTGCAATCTCTTGCTGTGCTGTCTATAGTTGAGATGAAATGAACACCGTGGATAGTTTTCAGCAAGTTGCAACATTGAAATGCAGAAATAAGCACTTTTCCATAAACAAGCTCTAAATAATGTTTGTTGCACTCTGGATGTCCAATTTTTGCTGTGCTGTGTCTAGTTGAGATTAAATGAACACCGTGGATAGTTTTCAGCAAGTTGCAACATTGAAATGCAGAAATAAGCACTTTTCCATAAACAAGCTCTAAATCATGTTTAATGTACTCTGGATGTCCAATTTTTGCTGCGCTGTGTCTAGTTGAGATGAAATGAACACCGTGGATAGATTTCAGCAGGTTGCAACATTGAAATGCAGAAATAAGCACTTTTCCATAAACAAGCTCTAAATCATGTTTTGATGCACTCTGGATGTCCAATTTTTGCTGTGCTGTCTATAGTTGAGATGAAATGAACGCCGTGGACAGTTTTCAGAAAGTTGCAACATTGAAATGCAGAAATAAGCACTTTTCCATAAACAAGCTCTAAATCATGTTTGATGCACTCTGGAAGTCCAGTTTTTGCTGCGCTGTGTCTAGTTGAGATGAAATGAACACCGTGGATAGTTTTCAGCAGGTTGCAACATTGAAATGCAGAAATAAGCACTTTTCCATAAACAAGCTCTAAATCATGTTTGATGCACTCTGGATGTCCAATTTTTGCTGCGCTGTGTCTAGTTGAGAGTAAATGAACACCGTGGACAGTTTTCAGCAAGTTGCAACATTGAAATGCAGAAATAAGCACTTTTCCATAAACAAACTCTAAATCATGTTTGATGCACTCTGGATGTCCAATTTTTGCTGTGCTGTCTATAGTTGAGATGAAATGAACACCGTGGATAGTTTTCAGCAAGTTGCAACATTGAAATGCAGAAATAAGCACTTTTCCATAAACAAGCTCTAAATCATGTTTGATGCACTCTGGATGTCCAATTTTTGCTGTGCTGTGTCTAGGTTGAGATGAAATGAACGCCGTGGACAGTTTTCAGGAAGTTGCAACATTGAAATGCAGAAATAAGCACTTTTCCATAAACAAGCTCTAAATCATGTTTGATTGCACTCTGGATGTCCAATTTTTGCTGTGCTGTGTCTAGTTGAGATTAAATGAACACCGTGGATAGTTTTCAGCAAGTTGCAACATTGAAATGCAGAAATAAGCACTTTTCCATAAACAAGCTCTAAATCTTGTTTGAAGCACTCTGGATAAAAAAATGCTTTTGTTATGTTTATTCGAGATGTTTATGAAAACACTGTAGACTGTTTTCAGCAAGTTACAACATTGAAATGCAGAAATAAGCACTTTTCCATAAACAAGCTCTAAATAATGTTTGTTGCACTCTGGATGTCCAATTTTTGCTGTGCTGTGTCCTAGTTGAGATTAAATGAACACCGTGGATAGTTTTCAGCAAGTTGCAACATTGAAATGCAGAAATAAGCACTTTTCCATAAACAAGCTCTAAATAATGTTTGTTGCACTCTGGATGTCCAATTTTTGCTGTGCTGTGTCTAGTTGAGATTAAATGAACACCGTGGATAGTTTTCAGCAAGTTGCAACATTGAAATGCAGAAATAAGCACTTTTCCATAAACAAGCTCTAAATAATGTTTGTTGCACTCTGGATGTCCAATTTTTGCTGTGCTGTGTCTAGTTGAGATTAAATGAACACCGTGGATAGTTTTCAGCAAGTTGCAACATTGAAATGCAGAAATAAGCACTTTTCCATAAACAAGCTCTAAATCATGTTTGATGCACTCTGGATGTCCAATTTTTGCTGTGCTGTGTCTAGGTTAAGATGAAATGAACGCCGTGGACAGTTTTCAGGAAGTTGCAACATTGAAATGCAGAAATAAGCACTTTTCCATAAACAAGCTCTAAATCCTGTTTGATGCACTCTGGATGTCCAATTTTTTGCTGTACTGTGTCTAGTTGAGATGAAATGAACACCGTGGATAGTTTTCAGCAGGTTGCAACATTGAAATGCAGAAATAAGCACTTTTCCATAAACAAGCTCTAAATCATGTTTGATGCACTCTGGATGTCCAATTTTTGCTGCGCTGTGTCTAGTTGAGAGTAAATGAACACCGTGGACAGTTTTCAGCAAGTTGCAACATTGAAATGCAGAAATAAGCACTTTTCCATAAACAAGCTCTAAATCATGTTTGATGCACTCTGGATGTCCAATTTTTGCTTAGCTGTCTATAGTTGAGATGAAATGAACACCGTGGATAGTTTTCAGCAAGTTGCAACATTGAAATGCAGAAATAAGCACTTTTCCATAAACAAGCTCTAAATCATGTTTAATGTACTCTGGATGTCCAATTTTTGCTGTGCTGTGTCTAGTTGAGAGTAAATGAACACCATGGACAGTTTTCAGAAAGTTGCAACATTGAAATGCAGAAATAAGCACTTTTCCATAAACAAGCTCTAAATCATGTTTGATGCACTCTGGATGTCCAATTTTTGCTTAGCTGTCTATAGTTGAGATGAAATGAACACCGTGGATAGTTTTCAGCAAGTTGCAACATTGAAATGCAGAAATAAGCACTTTTCCATAAACAAGCTCTAAATAATGTTTGTTGCACTCTGGATGTCCAATTTTTGCTGTGCTGTGTCTAGTTGAGATTAAATGAACACCGTGGATAGTTTTCAGCAAGTTGCAACATTGAAATGCAGAAATAAGCACTTTTCCATAAACAAGCTCTAAATAATGTTTGTTGCACTCTGGATGTCCAATTTTTGCTGTGCTGTGTCTAGTTGAGATTAAATGAACACCGTGGATAGTTTTCAGCAAGTTGCAACATTGAAATGCAGAAATAAGCACTTTTCCATAAACAAGCTCTAAATCATGTTTGATGCACTCTGGATGTCCAATTTTTGCTGTGCTGTGTCTAGGTTAAGATGAAATGAACGCCGTGGACAGTTTTCAGGAAGTTGCAACATTGAAATGCAGAAATAAGCACTTTTCCATAAACAAGCTCTAAATCCTGTTTGATGCACTCTGGATGTCCAATTTTTGCTGTACTGTGTCTAGTTGAGATGAAATGAACACCGTGGATATTTTTCAGCAGGTTGCAACATTGAAATGCAGAAATAAGCACTTTTCCATAAACAAGCTCTAAATCATGTTTGATGCACTCTGGATGTCCAATTTTTGCTGCGCTGTGTCTAGTTGAGAGTAAATGAACACCGTGGACAGTTTTCAGCAAGTTGCAACATTGAAATGCAGAAATAAGCACTTTTCCATAAACAAGCTCTAAATCATGTTTGATGCACTCTGGATGTCCAATTTTTGCTTAGCTGTCTATAGTTGAGATGAAATGAACACCGTGGATAGTTTTCAGCAAGTTGCAACATTGAAATGCAGAAATAAGCACTTTTCCATAAACAAGCTCTAAATCATGTTTAATGTACTCTGGATGTCCAATTTTTGCTGTGCTGTGTCTAGTTGAGAGTAAATGAACACCGTGGACAGTTTTCAGCAAGTTGCAACATTGAAATGCAGAAATAAGCACTTTTCCATAAACAAGCTCTAAATCATGTTTGATGCACTCTGGATGTCCAATTTTTGCTTAGCTGTCTATAGTTGAGATGAAATGAACACCGTGGATAGTTTTCAGCAAGTTGCAACATTGAAATGCAGAAATAAGCACTTTTCCATAAACAAGCTCTAAATCATGTTTAATGTACTCTGGATGTCCAATTTTTGCTGTGCTGTGTCTAGTTGAGAGTAAATGAACACCATGGACAGTTTTCAGAAAGTTGCAACATTGAAATGCAGAAATAAGCACTTTTCCATAAACAAGCTCTAAATCATGTTTGATGCACTCTGGATGTCCAATTTTTGCTTAGCTGTCTATAGTTGAGATGAAATGAACACCGTGGATAGTTTTCAGCAAGTTGCAACATTGAAATGCAGAAATAAGCACTTTTCCATAAACAAGCTCTAAATAATGTTTGTTGCACTCTGGATGTCCAATTTTTGCTGTGCTGTGTCTAGTTGAGATTAAATGAACACCGTGGATAGTTTTCAGCAAGTTGCAACATTGAAATGCAGAAATAAGCACTTTTCCATAAACAAGCTCTAAATAATGTTTGTTGCACTCTGGATGTCCAATTTTTGCTGTGCTGTGTCTAGTTGAGATTAAATGAACACCGTGGATAGTTTTCAGCAAGTTGCAACATTGAAATGCAGAAATAAGCACTTTTCCATAAACTAGCTCTAAATCATGTTTGATGCACTCTGGATGTCCAATTTTTGCTGTGCTGTGTCTAGGTTAAGATGAAATGAACGCCGTGGACAGTTTTCAGGAAGTTGCAACATTGAAATGCAGAAATAAGCACTTTTCCATAAACAAGCTCTAAATCCTGTTTGATGCACTCTGGATGTCCAATTTTTGCTGTACTGTGTCTAGTTGAGATGAAATGAACACCGTGGATAGTTTTCAGCAGGTTGCAACATTGAAATGCAGAAATAAGCACTTTTCCATAAACAAGCTCTAAATCATGTTTGATGCACTCTGGATGTCCAATTTTTGCTGCGCTGTGTCTAGTTGAGAGTAAATGAACACCGTGGACAGTTTTCAGCAAGTTGCAACATTGAAATGCAGAAATAAGCACTTTTCCATAAACAAGCTCTAAATCATGTTTGATGCACTCTGGATGTCCAATTTTTGCTTAGCTGTCTATAGTTGAGATGAAATGAACACCGTGGATAGTTTTCAGCAAGTTGCAACATTGAAATGCAGAAATAAGCACTTTTCCATAAACAAGCTCTAAATCATGTTTAATGTACTCTGGATGTCCAATTTTTGCTGTGCTGTGTCTAGTTGAGAGTAAATGAACACCGTGGACAGTTTTCAGAAAGTTGCAACATTGAAATGCAGAAATAAGCACTTTTCCATAAACAAGCTCTAAATCATGTTTGATGCACTCTGGATGTCCAATTTTTGCTTAGCTGTCTATAGTTGAGATGAAATGAACACCGTGGATAGTTTTCAGCAAGTTGCAACATTGAAATGCAGAAATAAGCACTTTTCCATAAACAAGCTCTAAATAATGTTTGTTGCACTCTGGATGTCCAATTTTTGCTGTGCTGTGTCTAGTTGAGATGAAATGAACACCGTGGATAGTTTTCAGCAGGTTGCAACATTGAAATGCAGAAATAAGCACTTTTCCATAAACAAGCTCTAAATCATGTTTTGATGCACTCTGGATGTCCAATTTTTGCTGTGCTGTCTATAGTTGAGATGAAATGAACGCCGTGGACAGTTTTCAGAAAGTTGCAACATTGAAATGCGGAAATAAGCACTTTTCCATAAACAAGCTCTAAATCATGTTTGATGCACTCTGGATGTCCAATTTTTGCTGCGCTGTGTCTAGTTGAGATGAAATGAACACCGTGGATAGTTTTCAGCAGGTTGCAACATTGAAATGCAGAAATAAGCACTTTTCCATAAACAAGCTCTAAATCATGTTTGATGCACTCTGGATGTCCAATTTTTGCTGCGCTGTGTCTAGTTGAGAGTAAATGAACACCGTGGACAGTTTTCAGCAAGTTGCAACATTGAAATGCAGAAATAAGCACTTTTCCATAAACAAGCTCTAAATCATGTTTGATGCACTCTGGATGTCCAATTTTTGCTTAGCTGTCTATAGTTGAGATAAAATGAACACCGTGGATAGTTTTCAGCAAGTTGCAACATTGAAATGCAGAAATAAGCACTTTTCCATAAACAAGCTCTAAATCATGTTTAATGTACTCTGGATGTCCAATTTTTGCTGTGCTGTGTCTAGTTGAGAGTAAATGAACACCGTGGACAGTTTTCAGAAAGTTGCAACATTGAAATGCAGAAATAAGCACTTTTCCATAAACAAGCTCTAAATCATGTTTGATGCACTCTGGATGTCCAATTTTTGCTTAGCTGTCTATAGTTGAGATGAAATGAACACCGTGGATAGTTTTCAGCAAGTTGCAACATTGAAATGCAGAAATAAGCACTTTTCCATAAACAAGCTCTAAATCATGTTTTGATACACTCTGGATGTCCAATTTTTGCTGTGCTGTCTATAGTTGAGATGAAATGAACGCCGTGGACAGTTTTCAGAAAGTTGCAACATTGAAATGCAGAAATAAGCACTTTTCCATAAACAAGCTCTAAATCATGTTTGATGCACTCTGGATGTCCAATTTTTGCTGCGCTGTGTCTAGTTGAGATGAAATGAACACCGTGGATAGTTTTCAGCAGGTTGCAACATTGAAATGCAGAAATAAGCACTTTTCCATAAACAAGCTCTAAATCATGTTTGATGCACTCTGGATGTCCAATTTTTGCTGCGCTGTGTCTAGTTGAGAGTAAATGAACACCGTGGACAGTTTTCAGCAAGTTGCAACATTGAAATGCAGAAATAAGCACTTTTCCATAAACAAGCTCTAAATCATGTTTGATGCACTCTGGATGTCCAATTTTTGCTTAGCTGTCTATAGTTGAGATAAAATGAACACCGTGGATAGTTTTCAGCAAGTTGCAACATTGAAATGCAGAAATAAGCACTTTTCCATAAACAAGCTCTAAATCATGTTTAATGTACTCTGGATGTCCAATTTTTGCTGTGCTGTGTCTAGTTGAGAGTAAATGAACACCGTGGACAGTTTTCAGAAAGTTGCAACATTGAAATGCAGAAATAAGCACTTTTCCATAAACAAGCTCTAAATCATGTTTGATGCACTCTGGATGTCCAATTTTTGCTTAGCTGTCTATAGTTGAGATGAAATGAACACCGTGGATAGTTTTCAGCAAGTTGCAACATTGAAATGCAGAAATAAGCACTTTTCCATAAACAAGCTCTAAATAATGTTTGTTGCACTCTGGATGTCCAATTTTTGCTGTGCTGTGTCTAGTTGAGATTAAATGAACACCGTGTATAGTTTTCAGCAAGTTGCAACATTGAAATGCAGAAATAAGCACTTTTCCATAAACAAGCTCTAAATCATGTTTAATGTACTCTGGATGTCCAATTTTTGCTGTGCTGTGTCTAGTTGAGAGTAAATGAACACCGTAGACAGTTTTCAGAAAGTTGCAACATTGAAATGCAGAAATAAGCACTTTTCCATAAACAAGCTCTAAATCATGTTTGATGCACTCTGGATGTCCAATTTTTGCTGCGCTGTGTCTAGTTGAGATGAAATGAACACCGTGGATAGTTTTCAGCAGGTTGCAACATTGAAATGCAGAAATAAGCACTTTTCCATAAACAAGCTCTAAATCATGTTTGATGCACTCTGGGTGTCCAATTTTTGCTTAGCTGTCTATAGTTGAGATGAAATGAACACCGTGGATAGTTTTCAGCAAGTTGCAACATTGAAATGCAGAAATAAGCACTTTTCCATAAACAAGCTCTAAATCATGTTTGATGCACTCTGGATGTCCAATTTTTGCTGCGCTGTGTCTAGTTGAGATGAAATGAACACCGTGGATAGTTTTCAGCAGGTTGCAACATTGAAATGCAGAAATAAGCACTTTTCCATAAACAAGCTCTAAATCATGTTTGATGCACTCTGGATGTCCAATTTTTGCTGCGCTGTGTCTAGTTGAGAGTAAATGAACACCGTGGACAGTTTTCAGCAAGTTGCAACATTGAAATGCAGAAATAAGCACTTTTCCATAAACAAGCTCTAAATCATGTTTAATGTACTCTGGATGTCCAATTTTTGCTGTGCTGTGTCTAGTTGAGAGTAAATGAACACCGTAGACAGTTTTCAGAAAGTTGCAACATTGAAATGCAGAAATAAGCACTTTTCCATAAACAAGCTCTAAATCATGTTTGATGCACTCTGGATGTCCAATTTTTGCTGCGCTGTGTCTAGTTGAGATGAAATGAACACCGTGGATAGTTTTCAGCAGGTTGCAACATTGAAATGCAGAAATAAGCACTTTTCCATAAACAAGCTCTAAATCATGTTTGATGCACTCTGGGTGTCCAATTTTTGCTTAGCTGTCTATAGTTGAGATGAAATGAACACCGTGGATAGTTTTCAGCAAGTTGCAACATTGAAATGCAGAAATAAGCACTTTTCCATAAACAAGCTCTAAATCATGTTTGATGCACTCTGGATGTCCAATTTTTGCTGCGCTGTGTCTAGTTGAGATGAAATGAACACCGTGGATAGTTTTCAGCAGGTTGCAACATTGAAATGCAGAAATAAGCACTTTTCCATAAACAAGCTCTAAATCATGTTTAATGTACTCTGGATGTCCAATTTTTGCTGTGCTGTGTCTAGTTGAGATTAAATGAACACCGTGTATAGTTTTCAACAAGTTGCAACATTGAAATGCAGAAATAAGCACTTTTCCATAAACAAGCTCTAAATCATGTTTGATGCACTCTGGATGTCCAATTTTTGCTGCGCTGTGTCTAGTTGAGATGAAATGAACACCGTGGATAGTTTTCAGCAGGTTGCAACATTGAAATGCAGAAATAAGCACTTTTCCATAAACAAGCTCTAAATCATGTTTGATGCACTCTGGGTGTCCAATTTTTGCTTAGCTGTCTATAGTTGAGATGAAATGAACACCGTGGATAGTTTTCAGCAAGTTGCAACATTGAAATGCAGAAATAAGCACTTTTCCATAAACAAGCTCTAAATCATGTTTGATGCACTCTGGATGTCCAATTTTTGCTGCGCTGTGTCTAGTTGAGATGAAATGAACACCGTGGATAGTTTTCAGCAGGTTGCAACATTGAAATGCAGAAATAAGCACTTTTCCATAAACAAGCTCTAAATCATGTTTGATGCACTCTGGATGTCCAATTTTTGCTGCGCTGTGTCTAGTTGAGAGTAAATGAACACCGTGGACAGTTTTCAGCAAGTTGCAACATTGAAATGCAGAAATAAGCACTTTTCCATGAACAAGCTCTAAATCATGTTTGATGCACTCTGGATGTCCAATTTTTGCTTAGCTGTCTATAGTTGAGATAAAATGAACACCGTGGATAGTTTTCAGCAAGTTGCAACATTGAAATGCAGAAATAAGCACTTTTCCATAAACAAGCTCTAAATCATGTTTAATGTACTCTGGATGTCCAATTTTTGCTGTGCTGTGTCTAGTTGAGAGTAAATGAACACCGTGGACAGTTTTCAGAAAGTTGCAACATTGAAATGCAGAAATAAGCACTTTTCCATAAACAAGCTCTAAATCATGTTTGATGCACTCTGGATGTCCAATTTTTGCTTAGCTGTCTATAGTTGAGATGAAATGAACACCGTGGATAGTTTTCAGCAAGTTGCAACATTGAAATGCAGAAATAAGCACTTTTCCATAAACAAGCTCTAAATCATGTTTTGATGCACTCTGGATGTCCAATTTTTGCTGTGCTGTCTATAGTTGAGATGAAATGAACGCCGTGGACAGTTTTCAGCAAGTTGCAACATTGAAATGCAGAAATAAGCACTTTTCCATAAACAAGCTCTAAATCATGTTTGATGCACTCTGGATGTCCAATTTTTGCTGCGCTGTGTCTAGTTGAGATGAAATGAACACCGTGGACAGTTTTCAGCAAGTTGCAACATTGAAATGCAGAAATAAGCACTTTTCCATAAACAAGCTCTAAATCATGTTTGATGCACTCTGGATGTCCAATTTTTGCTGCGCTGTGTCTAGTTGAGATGAAATGAACACCGTGGACAGTTTTCAGCAAGTTGCAACATTGGAAATGCAGAAATAAGCACTTTTCCATAAACAAGCTCTAAATCATGTTTGATGCACTCTGGATGTCCAATTTTTGCTTAGCTGTCTATAGTTGAGATAAAATGAACACCGTGGATAGTTTTCAGCAAGTTGCAACATTGAAATGCAGAATAAGCACTTTTCCATAAACAAGCTCTAAATCATGTTTAATGTACTCTGGATGTCCAATTTTTGCTGTGCTGTGTCTAGTTGAGAGTAAATGAACACCGTGGACAGTTTTCAGAAAGTTGCAACATTGAAATGCAGAAATAAGCACTTTTCCATAAACAAGCTCTAAATCATGTTTGATGCACTCTGGATGTCCAATTTTTGCTTAGCTGTCTATAGTTGAGATGAAATGAACACCGTGGATAGTTTTCAGCAAGTTGCAACATTGAAATGCAGAAATAAGCACTTTTCCATAAACAAGCTCTAAATAATGTTTGTTGCACTCTGGATGTCCAATTTTTGCTGTGCTGTGTCTAGTTGAGATTAAATGAACACCGTGTATAGTTTTCAGCAAGTTGCAACATTGAAATGCAGAAATAAGCACTTTTCCATAAACAAGCTCTAAATCATGTTTAATGTACTCTGGATGTCCAATTTTTGCTGTGCTGTGTCTAGTTGAGAGTAAATGAACACCGTAGACAGTTTTCAGAAAGTTGCAACATTGAAATGCAGAAATAAGCACTTTTCCATAAACAAGCTCTAAATCATGTTTGATGCACTCTGGATGTCCAATTTTTGCTTAGCTGTCTATAGTTGAGATAAAATGAACACCGTGGATAGTTTTCAGCAAGTTGCAACATTGAAATGCAGAAATAAGCACTTTTCCATAAACAAGCTCTAAATCATGTTTAATGTACTCTGGATGTCCAATTTTTGCTGTGCTGTGTCTAGTTGAGAGTAAATGAACACCGTGGACAGTTTTCAGAAAGTTGCAACATTGAAATGCAGAAATAAGCACTTTTCCATAAACAAGCTCTAAATCATGTTTGATGCACTCTGGATGTCCAATTTTTGCTTAGCTGTCTATAGTTGAGATGAAATGAACACCGTGGATAGTTTTCAGCAAGTTGCAACATTGAAATGCAGAAATAAGCACTTTTCCATAAACAAGCTCTAAATAATGTTTGTTGCACTCTGGATGTCCAATTTTTGCTGTGCTGTGTCTAGTTGAGATTAAATGAACACCGTGTATAGTTTTCAGCAAGTTGCAACATTGAAATGCAGAAATAAGCACTTTTCCATAAACAAGCTCTAAATCATGTTTAATGTACTCTGGATGTCCAATTTTTTGCTGTGCTGTGTCTAGTTGAGAGTAAATGAACACCGTAGACAGTTTTCAGAAAGTTGCAACATTGAAATGCAGAAATAAGCACTTTTCCATAAACAAGCTCTAAATCATGTTTGATGCACTCTGGATGTCCAATTTTTGCTGCGCTGTGTCTAGTTGAGATGAAATGAACACCGTGGATAGTTTTCAGCAGGTTGCAACATTGAAATGCAGAAATAAGCACTTTTCCATAAACAAGCTCTAAATCATGTTTGATGCACTCTGGGTGTCCAATTTTTGCTTAGCTGTCTATAGTTGAGATGAAATGAACACCGTGGATAGTTTTCAGCAAGTTGCAACATTGAAATGCAGAAATAAGCACTTTTCCATAAACAAGCTCTAAATCATGTTTGATGCACTCTGGATGTCCAATTTTTGCTTGCGCTGTGTCTAGTTGAGATGAAATGAACACCGTGGATAGTTTTCAGCAGGTTGCAACATTGAAATGCAGAAATAAGCACTTTTCCATAAACAAGCTCTAAATCATGTTTGATGCACTCTGGATGTCCAATTTTTGCTGCGCTGTGTCTAGTTGAGAGTAAATGAACACCGTGGACAGTTTTCAGCAAGTTGCAACATTGAAATGCAGAAATAAGCACTTTTCCATAAACAAGCTCTAAATCATGTTTGATACACTCTGGATGTCCAATTTTTGCTTAGCTGTCTATAGTTGAGATAAAATGAACACCGTGGATAGTTTTCCAGCAAGTTGCAACATTGAAATGCAGAAATAAGCACTTTTCCATAAACAAGCTCTAAATCATGTTTAATGTACTCTGGATGTCCAATTTTTGCTGTGCTGTGTCTAGTTGAGAGTAAATGAAGACCGTGGACAGTTTTCAGAAAGTTGCAACATTGAAATGCAGAAATAAGCACTTTTCCATAAACAAGCTCTAAATCATGTTTTGATGCACTCTGGATGTCCAATTTTTGCTGTGCTGTCTATAGTTGAGATGAAATGAACGCCGTGGACAGTTTTCAGAAAGTTGCAACATTGAAATGCAGAAATAAGCACTTTTCCATAAACAAGCTCTAAATCATGTTTGATGCACTCTGGATGTCCAATTTTTGCTGCGCTGTGTCTAGTTGAGATGAAATGAACACCGTGGACAGTTTTCAGCAAGTTGCAACATTGGAAATGCAGAAATAAGCACTTTTCCATAAACAAGCTCTAAATCATGTTTGATGCACTCTGGATGTCCAATTTTGCTTAGCTGTCTATAGTTGAGATAAAATGAACACCGTGGATAGTTTTCAGCAAGTTGCAACATTGAAATGCAGAAATAAGCACTTTTCCATAAACAAGCTCTAAATCATGTTTAATGTACTCTGGATGTCCAATTTTTGCTGTGCTGTGTCTAGTTGAGAGTAAATGAACACCGTGGACAGTTTTCAGAAAGTTGCAACATTGAAATGCAGAAATAAGCACTTTTCCATAAACAAGCTCTAAATCATGTTTGATGCACTCTGGATGTCCAATTTTTGCTTAGCTGTCTATAGTTGAGATGAAATGAACACCGTGGATAGTTTTCAGCAAGTTGCAACATTGAAAATGCAGAAATAAGCACTTTTCCATAAACAAGCTCTAAATCATGTTTGTTGCACTCTGGATGTCCAATTTTTGCTGTGCTGTGTCTAGTTGAGATTAAATGAACACCGTGTATAGTTTTCAGCAAGTTGCAACATTGAAATGCAGAAATAAGCACTTTTCCATAAACAAGCTCTAAATCATGTTTAATGTACTCTGGATGTCCAATTTTTGCTGTGCTGTGTCTAGTTGAGAGTAAATGAACACCGTAGACAGTTTTCAGAAAGTTGCAACATTGAAATGCAGAAATAAGCACTTTTCCATAAACAAGCTCTAAATCATGTTTGATGCACTCTGGATGTCCAATTTTTGCTGCGCTGTGTCTAGTTGAGATGAAATGAACACCGTGGATAGTTTTCAGCAGGTTGCAACATTGAAATGCAGAAATAAGCACTTTTCCATAAACAAAGCTCTAAATCATGTTTGATGCACTCTGGGTGTCCAATTTTTGCTGTAGCTGTCTATAGTTGAGATGAAATGAACACCGTGGATAGTTTTCAGCAAGTTGCAACATTGAAATGCAGAAATAAGCACTTTTCCATAAACAAACTCTAAATCATGTTTAATGTACTCTGGATGTCAAATTTTTGCTGTGCTGTGTCTAGTTGAGAGTAAATGAACACCGTGGACAGTTTTCAGAAAGTTGCAACATTGAAATGCAGAAATAAGCACTTTTCCATAAACAAGCTCTAAATCATGTTTGATGCACTCTGGATGTCCAATTTTTGCTTAGCTGTCTATAGTTGAGATGAAATGAACACCGTGGATAGTTTTCAGCAGGTTGCAACATTGAAATGCAGAAATAAGCACTTTTCCATAAACAAGCTCTAAATCATGTTTGATGCACTCTGGGTGTCCAATTTTGCTTAGCTGTCTATAGTTGAGATGAAATGAACACCGTGGATAGTTTTCAGCAGGTTGCAACATTGAAATGCAGAAATAAGCACTTTTCCATAAACAAGCTCTAAATCATGTTTGATGCACTCTGGGTGTCCAATTTTTGCTTAGCTGTCTATAGTTGAGATGAAATGAACACCGTGGATAGTTTCAGCAAGTTGCAACATTGAAATGCAGAAATAAGCACTTTTCCATAAACAAACTCTAAATCATGTTTAATGTACTCTGGATGTCAAATTTTTGCTGTGCTGTGTCTAGTTGAGAGTAAATGAACACCGTGGACAGTTTTTCAGAAAGTTGCAACATTGAAATGCAGAAATAAGCACTTTTCCATAAACAAGCTCTAAATCATGTTTGATGCACTCTGGATGTCCAATTTTTGCTTAGCTGTCTATAGTTGAGATGAAATGAACACCGTGGATAGTTTTCAGCAGGTTGCAACATTGAAATGCAGAAATAAGCACTTTTCCATAAACAAGCTCTAAATCATGTTTGATGCACTCTGGGTGTCCAATTTTTGCTTAGCTGTCTATAGTTGAGATGAAATGAACACCGTGATAGTTTTCAGCAGGTTGCAAACATTGAAATGCAGAAATAAGCACTTTTCCATAAACAAGCTCTAAATCATGTTTGATGCACTCTGGATGTCCAATTTTTGCTGCGCTGTGTCTAGTTGAGATGAAATGAACACCGTGGATAGTTTTCAGCAGGTTGCAAACATTGAAATGCAGAAATAAGCACTTTTCCATAAACAAGCTCTAAATCATGTTTGATGCACTCTGGGTGTCCAATTTTTGCTTAGCTGTCTATAGTTGAGATGAAATGAACACCGTGGATAGTTTTCAGCAAGTTGCAACATTGAAATGCAGAAATAAGCACTTTCCATAAACAACTCTAAATCATGTTTAATGTACTCTGGATGTCCAATTTTTGCTGTGCTGTGTCTAGTTGAGAGTAAATGAACACCGTGGACAGTTTTCAGAAAGTTGGCAACATTGAAATGCAGAAATAAGCACTTTTCCATAAACAAGCTCTAAATCATGTTTGATGCACTCTGGATGTCCAATTTTTGCTTAGCTGTCTATAGTTGAGATGAAATGAACACCGTGGATAGTTTTCAGCAGGTTGCAACATTGAAATGCAGAAATAAGCACTTTTCCATAAACAAGCTCTAAATCATGTTTGATGCACTCTGGGTGTCCAATTTTTGCTGTGCTGTGTCTAGTTGAGAGTAAATGAACACCGTGGACAGTTTTCAGAAAGTTGCAACATTGAAATGCAGAAATAAGCACTTTTCCATAAACAAGCTCTAAATCATGTTTGATGCACTCTGGATGTCCAATTTTTGCTTAGCTGTGCTATAGTTGAGATGAAATGAACACCGTGGATAGTTTTTCCAGCAAGTTGCAACTTGAAAATGCAGAAATAAGCACTTTTCCATAACAAGCTCTAAATAATGTTTGTTGCACTCTGGATGTCCAATTTTGCTGTGCTGTGTCTAGTTGAGATTAAATGAACACCGTGTATAGTTTTCAGCAGTTGCAACATTGAAATGCAGAAATAAGCACTTTTCCATAAACAAGCTCTAAATCATGTTTAAATGTACTCTGGATTCCAATTTTTGCTGTGCTGTGTCTAGTTGAGAGTAAATGAACACCGTAGACAGTTTTCAGAAAGTTGCAACATTGAAATGCAGAAATAAGCACTTTTCCATAAACAAGCTCTAAATCATGTTTGATGCACTCTGGATGTCCAATTTTTGCTGCGCTGTGTCTAGTTGAGATGAAATGACACCGTGGATAGTTTTCAGCAGGTTGCAACATTGAAATGCAGAATAAGCACTTTTCCATAAACAAGCTCTAAATCATGTTTGATGCACTCTGGATTCCAATTTTGCTGTAGCTGTTCTAGGTTGAGATGAAATGAACGCCGTGGACAGTTTTCAGCAAGTTGCAACATTGAAATGCAGAATAAGCACTTTTTCCATAAACAAGCTCTAAATCATGTTTGATGCACTCTGGGTGTCCAATTTTTGCTTAGCTGTCTATAGTTGAGATGAAATGACACCATGGACAGTTTTCAGCAAGGTTGCAACATTGAAATGCAGAAATAAGCACTTTTCCATAAACAAGCTCTAAATCATGTTTTGATGCACTCTGGATGTCCAATTTTTGCTGTGCTGTCTAGTTGAGATGAAATGAACACCGTGGATAGTTTTCATCAAGTTGCAACATTGAAAATGCAGAATAAGCAACTTTTCCATAACAAGCTCTAAATACTGTTGATGCACTCGGGATGTCAAATTTTTGCTGTGCTGTTCTAGTTTAGATGAATAACGCCGTGGACAGTTTTCCAGGAAGTTGCAACATTGAAATGCAGAAATAGCACTTTTCCATAAACAAGCTCTAAATCATGTTTGATTGCACTCTGGATGTCCAATTTGCTGTGGCTGTGTCTAGTTGAGATTAAATGAACACCGTGGATAGTTTTCAGCAATTGCAACATTGAAATGCAGAAATAAGCACTTGTCCAGTAAACAAGCTCTAAATAATGTTGTGTTGCACTCTGGATGTCCAATTTTTGCTGTGCTGTGTCTAGTTGAGATTAAATGAACACCGTGGATAGTTTTCAGCAAGTTGCAACATTGAAATGCAGAAATAAGCACTTTTCCATAAACAAGCTCTAAATCATGTTTGATGCACTCTGGATGTCCAATTTTTGCTGTGCTTGTCTAGGTTAAGATGAAATGAACCCGTGGACAGTTTTCAGCAAGTTGCAACATTGAAATGCAGAAATAAGCACTTTTCCATAAACAAGCTCTAAATCATGTTTGATGCACTCTGGATGTCCAATTTTTGCTGTGCTGTGTCTAGTTGAGATGAAATGAACACCGTGGACAGTTTTCAGCAAGTTGCAACATTGAAATGCAGAAATAAGCACTTTTCCATAAACAAGCTCTAAATCATGTTTGATGCACTCTGGATGTCCAATTTTTGCTGTGCTGTGTCTAGTTGAGATGAAATGAACACCGTGGACAGTTTTCAGCAAGTTGCAACATTGAAATGCAGAAATAAGCACTTTTCCATAAACAAGCTCTAAATCATGTTTGATGCACTCTGGATGTCCAATTTTTGCTGTGCTGTGTCTAGTTGAGATGAAATGAACACCGTGGACAGTTTTCAGCAAGTTGCAACATTGAAATGCAGAAATAAGCACTTTTCCATAAACAAGCTCTAAATCATGTTTGATGCACTCTGGATGTCCAATTTTTGCTGTGCTGTGTCTAGTTGAGATGAAATGAACACCGTGGACAGTTTTCAGCAAGTTGCAACATTGAAATGCAGAAATAAGCACTTTTCCATAAACAAGCTCTAAATCATGTTTGATGCACTCTGGATGTCCAATTTTTGCTGTGCTGTGTCTAGTTGAGATGAAATGAACACCGTGGACAGTTTTCAGCAAGTTGCAACATTGAAATGCAGAAATAAGCACTTTTCCATAAACAAGCTCTAAATCATGTTTGATGCACTCTGGATGTCCAATTTTTGCTGTGCTGTGTCTAGTTGAGATGAAATGAACACCGTGGACAGTTTTCAGCAAGTTGCAACATTGAAATGCAGAAATAAGCACTTTTCCATAAACAAGCTCTAAATCATGTTTGATGCACTCTGGATGTCCAATTTTTGCTGTGCTGTGTCTAGTTGAGATGAAATGAACACCGTGGACAGTTTTCAGCAAGTTGCAACATTGAAATGCAGAAATAAGCACTTTTCCATAAACAAGCTCTAAATCATGTTTGATGCACTCTGGATGTCCAATTTTTGCTGTGCTGTGTCTAGTTGAGATGAAATGAACACCGTGGACAGTTTTCAGCAAGTTGCAACATTGAAATGCAGAAATAAGCACTTTTCCATAAACAAGCTCTAAATCATGTTTGATGCACTCTGGATGTCCAATTTTTGCTGTGCTGTGTCTAGTTGAGATGAAATGAACACCGTGGACAGTTTTCAGCAAGTTGCAACATTGAAATGCAGAAATAAGCACTTTTCCATAAACAAGCTCTAAATCATGTTTGATGCACTCTGGATGTCCAATTTTTGCTGTGCTGTGTCTAGTTGAGATGAAATGAACACCGTGGACAGTTTTCAGCAAGTTGCAACATTGAAATGCAGAAATAAGCACTTTTCCATAAACAAGCTCTAAATCATGTTTGATGCACTCTGGATGTCCAATTTTTGCTGTGCTGTGTCTAGTTGAGATGAAATGAACACCGTGGACAGTTTTCAGCAAGTTGCAACATTGAAATGCAGAAATAAGCACTTTTCCATAAACAAGCTCTAAATCATGTTTGATGCACTCTGGATGTCCAATTTTTGCTGTGCTGTGTCTAGTTGAGATGAAATGAACACCGTGGACAGTTTTCAGCAAGTTGCAACATTGAAATGCAGAAATAAGCACTTTTCCATAAACAAGCTCTAAATCATGTTTGATGCACTCTGGATGTCCAATTTTTGCTGTGCTGTGTCTAGTTGAGATGAAATGAACACCGTGGACAGTTTTCAGCAAGTTGCAACATTGAAATGCAGAAATAAGCACTTTTCCATAAACAAGCTCTAAATCATGTTTGATGCACTCTGGATGTCCAATTTTTGCTGTGCTGTGTCTAGTTGAGATGAAATGAACACCGTGGACAGTTTTCAGCAAGTTGCAACATTGAAATGCAGAAATAAGCACTTTTCCATAAACAAGCTCTAAATCATGTTTGATGCACTCTGGATGTCCAATTTTTGCTGTGCTGTGTCTAGTTGAGATGAAATGAACACCGTGGACAGTTTTCAGCAAGTTGCAACATTGAAATGCAGAAATAAGCACTTTTCCATAAACAAGCTCTAAATCATGTTTGATGCACTCTGGATGTCCAATTTTTGCTGTGCTGTGTCTAGTTGAGATGAAATGAACACCGTGGACAGTTTTCAGCAAGTTGCAACATTGAAATGCAGAAATAAGCACTTTTCCATAAACAAGCTCTAAATCATGTTTGATGCACTCTGGATGTCCAATTTTTGCTGTGCTGTGTCTAGTTGAGATGAAATGAACACCGTGGACAGTTTTCAGCAAGTTGCAACATTGAAATGCAGAAATAAGCACTTTTCCATAAACAAGCTCTAAATCATGTTTGATGCACTCTGGATGTCCAATTTTTGCTGTGCTGTGTCTAGTTGAGATGAAATGAACACCGTGGACAGTTTTCAGCAAGTTGCAACATTGAAATGCAGAAATAAGCACTTTTCCATAAACAAGCTCTAAATCATGTTTGATGCACTCTGGATGTCCAATTTTTGCTGTGCTGTGTCTAGTTGAGATGAAATGAACACCGTGGACAGTTTTCAGCAAGTTGCAACATTGAAATGCAGAAATAAGCACTTTTCCATAAACAAGCTCTAAATCATGTTTGATGCACTCTGGATGTCCAATTTTTGCTGTGCTGTGTCTAGTTGAGATGAAATGAACACCGTGGACAGTTTTCAGCAAGTTGCAACATTGAAATGCAGAAATAAGCACTTTTCCATAAACAAGCTCTAAATCATGTTTGATGCACTCTGGATGTCCAATTTTTGCTGTGCTGTGTCTAGTTGAGATGAAATGAACACCGTGGACAGTTTTCAGCAAGTTGCAACATTGAAATGCAGAAATAAGCACTTTTCCATAAACAAGCTCTAAATCATGTTTGATGCACTCTGGATGTCCAATTTTTGCTGTGCTGTGTCTAGTTGAGATGAAATGAACACCGTGGACAGTTTTCAGCAAGTTGCAACATTGAAATGCAGAAATAAGCACTTTTCCATAAACAAGCTCTAAATCATGTTTGATGCACTCTGGATGTCCAATTTTTGCTGTGCTGTGTCTAGTTGAGATGAAATGAACACCGTGGACAGTTTTCAGCAAGTTGCAACATTGAAATGCAGAAATAAGCACTTTTCCATAAACAAGCTCTAAATCATGTTTGATGCACTCTGGATGTCCAATTTTTGCTGTGCTGTGTCTAGTTGAGATGAAATGAACACCGTGGACAGTTTTCAGCAAGTTGCAACATTGAAATGCAGAAATAAGCACTTTTCCATAAACAAGCTCTAAATCATGTTTGATGCACTCTGGATGTCCAATTTTTGCTGTGCTGTGTCTAGTTGAGATGAAATGAACACCGTGGACAGTTTTCAGCAAGTTGCAACATTGAAATGCAGAAATAAGCACTTTTCCATAAACAAGCTCTAAATCATGTTTGATGCACTCTGGATGTCCAATTTTTGCTGTGCTGTGTCTAGTTGAGATGAAATGAACACCGTGGACAGTTTTCAGCAAGTTGCAACATTGAAATGCAGAAATAAGCACTTTTCCATAAACAAGCTCTAAATCATGTTTGATGCACTCTGGATGTCCAATTTTTGCTGTGCTGTGTCTAGTTGAGATGAAATGAACACCGTGGACAGTTTTCAGCAAGTTGCAACATTGAAATGCAGAAATAAGCACTTTTCCATAAACAAGCTCTAAATCATGTTTGATGCACTCTGGATGTCCAATTTTTGCTGTGCTGTGTCTAGTTGAGATGAAATGAACACCGTGGACAGTTTTCAGCAAGTTGCAACATTGAAATGCAGAAATAAGCACTTTTCCATAAACAAGCTCTAAATCATGTTTGATGCACTCTGGATGTCCAATTTTTGCTGTGCTGTGTCTAGTTGAGATGAAATGAACACCGTGGACAGTTTTCAGCAAGTTGCAACATTGAAATGCAGAAATAAGCACTTTTCCATAAACAAGCTCTAAATCATGTTTGATGCACTCTGGATGTCCAATTTTTGCTGTGCTGTGTCTAGTTGAGATGAAATGAACACCGTGGACAGTTTTCAGCAAGTTGCAACATTGAAATGCAGAAATAAGCACTTTTCCATAAACAAGCTCTAAATCATGTTTGATGCACTCTGGATGTCCAATTTTTGCTGTGCTGTGTCTAGTTGAGATGAAATGAACACCGTGGACAGTTTTCAGCAAGTTGCAACATTGAAATGCAGAAATAAGCACTTTTCCATAAACAAGCTCTAAATCATGTTTGATGCACTCTGGATGTCCAATTTTTGCTGTGCTGTGTCTAGTTGAGATGAAATGAACACCGTGGACAGTTTTCAGCAAGTTGCAACATTGAAATGCAGAAATAAGCACTTTTCCATAAACAAGCTCTAAATCATGTTTGATGCACTCTGGATGTCCAATTTTTGCTGTGCTGTGTCTAGTTGAGATGAAATGAACACCGTGGACAGTTTTCAGCAAGTTGCAACATTGAAATGCAGAAATAAGCACTTTTCCATAAACAAGCTCTAAATCATGTTTGATGCACTCTGGATGTCCAATTTTTGCTGTGCTGTGTCTAGTTGAGATGAAATGAACACCGTGGACAGTTTTCAGCAAGTTGCAACATTGAAATGCAGAAATAAGCACTTTTCCATAAACAAGCTCTAAATCATGTTTGATGCACTCTGGATGTCCAATTTTTGCTGTGCTGTGTCTAGTTGAGATGAAATGAACACCGTGGACAGTTTTCAGCAAGTTGCAACATTGAAATGCAGAAATAAGCACTTTTCCATAAACAAGCTCTAAATCATGTTTGATGCACTCTGGATGTCCAATTTTTGCTGTGCTGTGTCTAGTTGAGATGAAATGAACACCGTGGACAGTTTTCAGCAAGTTGCAACATTGAAATGCAGAAATAAGCACTTTTCCATAAACAAGCTCTAAATCATGTTTGATGCACTCTGGATGTCCAATTTTTGCTGTGCTGTGTCTAGTTGAGATGAAATGAACACCGTGGACAGTTTTCAGCAAGTTGCAACATTGAAATGCAGAAATAAGCACTTTTCCATAAACAAGCTCTAAATCATGTTTGATGCACTCTGGATGTCCAATTTTTGCTGTGCTGTGTCTAGTTGAGATGAAATGAACACCGTGGACAGTTTTCAGCAAGTTGCAACATTGAAATGCAGAAATAAGCACTTTTCCATAAACAAGCTCTAAATCATGTTTGATGCACTCTGGATGTCCAATTTTTGCTGTGCTGTGTCTAGTTGAGATGAAATGAACACCGTGGACAGTTTTCAGCAAGTTGCAACATTGAAATGCAGAAATAAGCACTTTTCCATAAACAAGCTCTAAATCATGTTTGATGCACTCTGGATGTCCAATTTTTGCTGTGCTGTGTCTAGTTGAGATGAAATGAACACCGTGGACAGTTTTCAGCAAGTTGCAACATTGAAATGCAGAAATAAGCACTTTTCCATAAACAAGCTCTAAATCATGTTTGATGCACTCTGGATGTCCAATTTTTGCTGTGCTGTGTCTAGTTGAGATGAAATGAACACCGTGGACAGTTTTCAGCAAGTTGCAACATTGAAATGCAGAAATAAGCACTTTTCCATAAACAAGCTCTAAATCATGTTTGATGCACTCTGGATGTCCAATTTTTGCTGTGCTGTGTCTAGTTGAGATGAAATGAACACCGTGGACAGTTTTCAGCAAGTTGCAACATTGAAATGCAGAAATAAGCACTTTTCCATAAACAAGCTCTAAATCATGTTTGATGCACTCTGGATGTCCAATTTTTGCTGTGCTGTGTCTAGTTGAGATGAAATGAACACCGTGGACAGTTTTCAGCAAGTTGCAACATTGAAATGCAGAAATAAGCACTTTTCCATAAACAAGCTCTAAATCATGTTTGATGCACTCTGGATGTCCAATTTTTGCTGTGCTGTGTCTAGTTGAGATGAAATGAACACCGTGGACAGTTTTCAGCAAGTTGCAACATTGAAATGCAGAAATAAGCACTTTTCCATAAACAAGCTCTAAATCATGTTTGATGCACTCTGGATGTCCAATTTTTGCTGTGCTGTGTCTAGTTGAGATGAAATGAACACCGTGGACAGTTTTCAGCAAGTTGCAACATTGAAATGCAGAAATAAGCACTTTTCCATAAACAAGCTCTAAATCATGTTTGATGCACTCTGGATGTCCAATTTTTGCTGTGCTGTGTCTAGTTGAGATGAAATGAACACCGTGGACAGTTTTCAGCAAGTTGCAACATTGAAATGCAGAAATAAGCACTTTTCCATAAACAAGCTCTAAATCATGTTTGATGCACTCTGGATGTCCAATTTTTGCTGTGCTGTGTCTAGTTGAGATGAAATGAACACCGTGGACAGTTTTCAGCAAGTTGCAACATTGAAATGCAGAAATAAGCACTTTTCCATAAACAAGCTCTAAATCATGTTTGATGCACTCTGGATGTCCAATTTTTGCTGTGCTGTGTCTAGTTGAGATGAAATGAACACCGTGGACAGTTTTCAGCAAGTTGCAACATTGAAATGCAGAAATAAGCACTTTTCCATAAACAAGCTCTAAATCATGTTTGAAGCACTCTGATAAAATGAACACCGTGACAGTTTTCAGCAAGTTGCAACATTGAAATGCAGAAATAAGCACTTTTCCATAAACAAGCTCTAAATCATGTTTGATGCACTCTGGATGTCCAATTTTTGCTGTGCTGTGTCTAGTTGAGATGAAATGAACACCGTGGACAGTTTTCAGCAAGTTGCAACATTGAAATGCAGAAATAAGCACTTTTCCATAAACAAGCTCTAAATCATGTTTGATGCACTCTGGATGTCCAATTTTTGCTGTGCTGTGTCTAGTTGAGATGAAATGAACACCGTGGACAGTTTTCAGCAAGTTGCAACATTGAAATGCAGAAATAAGCACTTTTCCATAAACAAGCTCTAAATCATGTTTGATGCACTCTGGATGTCCAATTTTTGCTGTGCTGTGTCTAGTTGAGATGAAATGAACACCGTGGACAGTTTTCAGCAAGTTGCAACATTGAAATGCAGAAATAAGCACTTTTCCATAAACAAGCTCTAAATCATGTTTGATGCACTCTGGATGTCCAATTTTTGCTGTGCTGTGTCTAGTTGAGATGAAATGAACACCGTGGACAGTTTTCAGCAAGTTGCAACATTGAAATGCAGAAATAAGCACTTTTCCATAAACAAGCTCTAAATCATGTTTGATGCACTCTGGATGTCCAATTTTTGCTGTGCTGTGTCTAGTTGAGATGAAATGAACACCGTGGACAGTTTTCAGCAAGTTGCAACATTGAAATGCAGAAATAAGCACTTTTCCATAAACAAGCTCTAAATCATGTTTGATGCACTCTGGATGTCCAATTTTTGCTGTGCTGTGTCTAGTTGAGATGAAATGAACACCGTGGACAGTTTTCAGCAAGTTGCAACATTGAAATGCAGAAATAAGCACTTTTCCATAAACAAGCTCTAAATCATGTTTGATGCACTCTGGATGTCCAATTTTTGCTGTGCTGTGTCTAGTTGAGATGAAATGAACACCGTGGACAGTTTTCAGCAAGTTGCAACATTGAAATGCAGAAATAAGCACTTTTCCATAAACAAGCTCTAAATCATGTTTGATGCACTCTGGATGTCCAATTTTTGCTGTGCTGTGTCTAGTTGAGATGAAATGAACACCGTGGACAGTTTTCAGCAAGTTGCAACATTGAAATGCAGAAATAAGCACTTTTCCATAAACAAGCTCTAAATCATGTTTGATGCACTCTGGATGTCCAATTTTTGCTGTGCTGTGTCTAGTTGAGATGAAATGAACACCGTGGACAGTTTTCAGCAAGTTGCAACATTGAAATGCAGAAATAAGCACTTTTCCATAAACAAGCTCTAAATCATGTTTGATGCACTCTGGATGTCCAATTTTTGCTGTGCTGTGTCTAGTTGAGATGAAATGAACACCGTGGACAGTTTTCAGCAAGTTGCAACATTGAAATGCAGAAATAAGCACTTTTCCATAAACAAGCTCTAAATCATGTTTGATGCACTCTGGATGTCCAATTTTTGCTGTGCTGTGTCTAGTTGAGATGAAATGAACACCGTGGACAGTTTTCAGCAAGTTGCAACATTGAAATGCAGAAATAAGCACTTTTCCATAAACAAGCTCTAAATCATGTTTGATGCACTCTGGATGTCCAATTTTTGCTGTGCTGTGTCTAGTTGAGATGAAATGAACACCGTGGACAGTTTTCAGCAAGTTGCAACATTGAAATGCAGAAATAAGCACTTTTCCATAAACAAGCTCTAAATCATGTTTGATGCACTCTGGATGTCCAATTTTTGCTGTGCTGTGTCTAGTTGAGATGAAATGAACACCGTGGACAGTTTTCAGCAAGTTGCAACATTGAAATGCAGAAATAAGCACTTTTCCATAAACAAGCTCTAAATCATGTTTGATGCACTCTGGATGTCCAATTTTTGCTGTGCTGTGTCTAGTTGAGATGAAATGAACACCGTGGACAGTTTTCAGCAAGTTGCAACATTGAAATGCAGAAATAAGCACTTTTCCATAAACAAGCTCTAAATCATGTTTGATGCACTCTGGATGTCCAATTTTTGCTGTGCTGTGTCTAGTTGAGATGAAATGAACACCGTGGACAGTTTTCAGCAAGTTGCAACATTGAAATGCAGAAATAAGCACTTTTCCATAAACAAGCTCTAAATCATGTTTGATGCACTCTGGATGTCCAATTTTTGCTGTGCTGTGTCTAGTTGAGATGAAATGAACACCGTGGACAGTTTTCAGCAAGTTGCAACATTGAAATGCAGAAATAAGCACTTTTCCATAAACAAGCTCTAAATCATGTTTGATGCACTCTGGATGTCCAATTTTTGCTGTGCTGTGTCTAGTTGAGATGAAATGAACACCGTGGACAGTTTTCAGCAAGTTGCAACATTGAAATGCAGAAATAAGCACTTTTCCATAAACAAGCTCTAAATCATGTTTGATGCACTCTGGATGTCCAATTTTTGCTGTGCTGTGTCTAGTTGAGATGAAATGAACACCGTGGACAGTTTTCAGCAAGTTGCAACATTGAAATGCAGAAATAAGCACTTTTCCATAAACAAGCTCTAAATCATGTTTGATGCACTCTGGATGTCCAATTTTTGCTGTGCTGTGTCTAGTTGAGATGAAATGAACACCGTGGACAGTTTTCAGCAAGTTGCAACATTGAAATGCAGAAATAAGCACTTTTCCATAAACAAGCTCTAAATCATGTTTGATGCACTCTGGATGTCCAATTTTTGCTGTGCTGTGTCTAGTTGAGATGAAATGAACACCGTGGACAGTTTTCAGCAAGTTGCAACATTGAAATGCAGAAATAAGCACTTTTCCATAAACAAGCTCTAAATCATGTTTGATGCACTCTGGATGTCCAATTTTTGCTGTGCTGTGTCTAGTTGAGATGAAATGAACACCGTGGACAGTTTTCAGCAAGTTGCAACATTGAAATGCAGAAATAAGCACTTTTCCATAAACAAGCTCTAAATCATGTTTGATGCACTCTGGATGTCCAATTTTTGCTGTGCTGTGTCTAGTTGAGATGAAATGAACACCGTGGACAGTTTTCAGCAAGTTGCAACATTGAAATGCAGAAATAAGCACTTTTCCATAAACAAGCTCTAAATCATGTTTGATGCACTCTGGATGTCCAATTTTTGCTGTGCTGTGTCTAGTTGAGATGAAATGAACACCGTGGACAGTTTTCAGCAAGTTGCAACATTGAAATGCAGAAATAAGCACTTTTCCATAAACAAGCTCTAAATCATGTTTGATGCACTCTGGATGTCCAATTTTTGCTGTGCTGTGTCTAGTTGAGATGAAATGAACACCGTGGACAGTTTTCAGCAAGTTGCAACATTGAAATGCAGAAATAAGCACTTTTCCATAAACAAGCTCTAAATCATGTTTGATGCACTCTGGATGTCCAATTTTTGCTGTGCTGTGTCTAGTTGAGATGAAATGAACACCGTGGACAGTTTTCAGCAAGTTGCAACATTGAAATGCAGAAATAAGCACTTTTCCATAAACAAGCTCTAAATCATGTTTGATGCACTCTGGATGTCCAATTTTTGCTGTGCTGTGTCTAGTTGAGATGAAATGAACACCGTGGACAGTTTTCAGCAAGTTGCATCATTGAAATGCAGAAATAAGCACTTTTCCATAAACAAGCTCTAAATCATGTTTGATGCACTCTGAATGTTCAATTTTTGCTATGTGTCTATTGAGATGAAATGAACACTGTGGACAGTTTTCAGCAAGTTGCAACATTGAAATGCAGAAATAAGCACTTTTCCATAAACAAGCTCTAAATCATGTTTGATGCACTCTGGATGTCCAATTTTTGCTGTGCTGTGTCTAGTTGAGATGAAATGAACACCGTGGACAGTTTTCAGCAAGTTGCAACATTGAAATGCAGAAATAAGCACTTTTCCATAAACAAGCTCTAAATCATGTTTGATGCACTCTGGATGTCCAATTTTTGCTGTGCTGTGTCTAGTTGAGATGAAATGAACACCGTGGACAGTTTTCAGCAAGTTGCAACATTGAAATGCAGAAATAAGCACTTTTCCATAAACAAGCTCTAAATCATGTTTGATGCACTCTGGATGTCCAATTTTTGCTGTGCTGTGTCTAGTTGAGATGAAATGAACACCGTGGACAGTTTTCAGCAAGTTGCAACATTGAAATGCAGAAATAAGCACTTTTCCATAAACAAGCTCTAAATCATGTTTGATGCACTCTGGATGTCCAATTTTTGCTGTGCTGTGTCTAGTTGAGATGAAATGAACACCGTGGACAGTTTTCAGCAAGTTGCAACATTGAAATGCAGAAATAAGCACTTTTCCATAAACAAGCTCTAAATCATGTTTGATGCACTCTGGATGTCCAATTTTTGCTGTGCTGTGTCTAGTTGAGATGAAATGAACACCGTGGACAGTTTTCAGCAAGTTGCAACATTGAAATGCAGAAATAAGCACTTTTCCATAAACAAGCTCTAAATCATGTTTGATGCACTCTGGATGTCCAATTTTTGCTGTGCTGTGTCTAGTTGAGATGAAATGAACACCGTGGACAGTTTTCAGCAAGTTGCAACATTGAAATGCAGAAATAAGCACTTTTCCATAAACAAGCTCTAAATCATGTTTGATGCACTCTGGATGTCCAATTTTTGCTGTGCTGTGTCTAGTTGAGATGAAATGAACACCGTGGACAGTTTTCAGCAAGTTGCAACATTGAAATGCAGAAATAAGCACTTTTCCATAAACAAGCTCTAAATCATGTTTGATGCACTCTGGATGTCCAATTTTTGCTGTGCTGTGTCTAGTTGAGATGAAATGAACACCGTGGACAGTTTTCAGCAAGTTGCAACATTGAAATGCAGAAATAAGCACTTTTCCATAAACAAGCTCTAAATCATGTTTGATGCACTCTGGATGTCCAATTTTTGCTGTGCTGTGTCTAGTTGAGATGAAATGAACACCGTGGACAGTTTTCAGCAAGTTGCAACATTGAAATGCAGAAATAAGCACTTTTCCATAAACAAGCTCTAAATCATGTTTGATGCACTCTGGATGTCCAATTTTTGCTGTGCTGTGTCTAGTTGAGATGAAATGAACACCGTGGACAGTTTTCAGCAAGTTGCAACATTGAAATGCAGAAATAAGCACTTTTCCATAAACAAGCTCTAAATCATGTTTGATGCACTCTGGATGTCCAATTTTTGCTGTGCTGTGTCTAGTTGAGATGAAATGAACACCGTGGACAGTTTTCAGCAAGTTGCAACATTGAAATGCAGAAATAAGCACTTTTCCATAAACAAGCTCTAAATCATGTTTGATGCACTCTGGATGTCCAATTTTTGCTGTGCTGTGTCTAGTTGAGATGAAATGAACACCGTGGACAGTTTTCAGCAAGTTGCAACATTGAAATGCAGAAATAAGCACTTTTCCATAAACAAGCTCTAAATCATGTTTGATGCACTCTGGATGTCCAATTTTTGCTGTGCTGTCTATAGTTGAGATGAAATGAACACCGTGGATAGTTTTCAGCAAGTTGCAACATTGAAATGCAGAAATAAGCACTTTTCCATAAACAAGCTCTAAATCATGTTTGATGCACTCTGGATGTCCAATTTTTGCTGTGCTGTGTCTAGTTGAGATGAAATGAACACCGTGGACAGTTTTCAGCAAGTTGCAACATTGAAATGCAGAAATAAGCACTTTTCCATAAACAAGCTCTAAATCATGTTTGATGCACTCTGGATGTCCAATTTTTGCTGTGCTGTGTCTAGTTGAGATGAAATGAACACCGTGGACAGTTTTCAGCAAGTTGCAACATTGAAATGCAGAAATAAGCACTTTTCCATAAACAAGCTCTAAATCATGTTTGATGCACTCTGGATGTCCAATTTTTGCTGTGCTGTGTCTATTGAGATGAAATGAACACCGTGGACAGTTTTCAGCAAGTTGCAACATTGAAATGCAGAAATAAGCACTTTTCCATAAACAAGCTCTAAATCATGTTTGATGCACTCTGGATGTCCAATTTTTGCTGTGCTGTGTCTAGTTGAGATGAAATGAACACCGTGGACAGTTTTCAGCAAGTTGCAACATTGAAATGCAGAAATAAGCACTTTTCCATAAACAAGCTCTAAATCATGTTTGATGCACTCTGGATGTCCAATTTTTGCTGTGCTGTGTCTAGTTGAGATGAAATGAACACCGTGGACAGTTTTCAGCAAGTTGCAACATTGAAATGCAGAAATAAGCACTTTTCCATAAACAAGCTCTAAATCATGTTTGATGCACTCTGGATAAAAATTTTTGCTGTGCTGTTTATTGAGATGAATGAACACTGTGACAGTTTTCAGCAAGTTGCAACATTGAAATGCAGAAATAAGCACTTTTCCATAAACAAGCTCTAAATCATGTTTGATGCACTCTGGATGTCCAATTTTTGCTGTGCTGTGTCTAGTTGAGATGAAATGAACACCGTGGACAGTTTTCAGCAAGTTGCAACATTGAAATGCAGAAATAAGCACTTTTCCATAAACAAGCTCTAAATCATGTTTGATGCACTCTGGATGTCCAATTTTTGCTGTGCTGTGTCTAGTTGAGATGAAATGAACACCGTGGACAGTTTTCAGCAAGTTGCAACATTGAAATGCAGAAATAAGCACTTTTCCATAAACAAGCTCTAAATCATGTTTGATGCACTCTGGATGTCCAATTTTTGCTGTGCTGTGTCTAGTTGAGATGAAATGAACACGTGGACAGTTTTCAGCAAGTTGCAACATTGAAATGCAGAAATAAGCACTTTTCCATAAACAAGCTCTAAATCATGTTTGATGCACTCTGGATGTCCAATTTTTGCTGCTGTGTCTAGTTGAGATGAAATGAACACCGTGGACAGTTTTCAGCAAGTTGCAACATTGAAATGCAGAAATAAGCACTTTTCCATAAACAAGCTCTAAATCATGTTTGATGCACTCTGGATGTCCAATTTTTGCTGTGCTGTGTCTAGTTGAGATGAAATGAACACCGTGGACAGTTTTCAGCAAGTTGCAACATTGAAATGCAGAAATAAGCACTTTTCCATAAACAAGCTCTAAATCATGTTTGATGCACTCTGGATGTCCAATTTTTGCTGCTGTCTATAGAGATGAAATGAACACCGTGGATTTCAGCAAGTTGCAACATTGAAATGCAGAAATAAGCACTTTTCCATAAACAAGCTCTAAATCATGTTTGATGCACTCTGGATGTCCAATTTTTGCTGTGCTGTGTCTAGTTGAGATGAAATGAACACCGTGGACAGTTTTCAGCAAGTTGCAACATTGAAATGCAGAAATAAGCACTTTTCCATAAACAAGCTCTAAATCATGTTTGAAGCACTCTGGATAAAAAATTTTTTGTGCTGTTTATTCGAGATGTTATGAAAACCGTGGACTGTTTTCAGCAAGTTGCAACATTGAAATGCAGAAATAAGCACTTTTCCATAAACAAGCTCTAAATCATGTTTGATGCACTCTGGATGTCCAATTTTTGCTGTGCTGTGTCTAGTTGAGATGAAATGAACACCGTGGACAGTTTTCAGCAAGTTGCAACATTGAAATGCAGAAATAAGCACTTTTCCATAAACAAGCTCTAAATCATGTTTGATGCACTCTGGATGTCCAATTTTTGCTGTGCTGTGTCTAGTTGAGATGAAATGAACACCGTGGACAGTTTTCAGCAAGTTGCAACATTGAAATGCAGAAATAAGCACTTTTCCATAAACAAGCTCTAAATCATGTTTGATGCACTCTGGATGTCCAATTTTTGCTGTGCTGTGTCTAGTTGAGATGAAATGAACACCGTGGACAGTTTTCAGCAAGTTGCAACATTGAAATGCAGAAATAAGCACTTTTCCATAAACAAGCTCTAAATCATGTTTGATGCACTCTGGATAAAAATTTTTTGTGTTTAGTTGAGATGAAATGAACACCTGTGGACTGTTTTCAGCAAGTTGCAACATTGAAATGCAGAAATAAGCACTTTTCCATAAACAAGCTCTAAATCATGTTTGATGCACTCTGGATGTCCAATTTTTGCTTGCTGTCTATAGTTGAGATGAAATGAACACCGTGGACAGTTTTCAGCAAGTTGCAACATTGAAATGCAGAAATAAGCACTTTTCCATAAACAAGCTCTAAATCATGTTTGATGCACTCTGGATGTCCAATTTTTGCTATGTTTAGTTGAGATGAATGAACACCGTGGACAGTTTTCAGCAAGTTGCAACATTGAAATGCAGAAATAAGCACTTTTCCATAAACAAGCTCTAAATCATGTTTGATGCACTCTGGATGTCCAATTTTTGCTTGCTGTCTCTAGTTGAGATGAAATGAACACCGTGGATAGTTTTCAGCAAGTTGCAACATTGAAATGCAGAAATAAGCACTTTTCCATAAACAAGCTCTAAATCATGTTTGATGCACTCTGGATGTCCAATTTTTGCTGTGCTGTGTCTAGTTGAGATGAAATGAACACCGTGGACAGTTTTCAGCAAGTTGCAACATTGAAATGCAGAAATAAGCACTTTTCCATAAACAAGCTCTAAATCATGTTTGAAGCACTCTGGATGTCCAATTTTTGCTGTGCTGTGTCTAGGTTGAGATGAAATGAACACCGTGGATAGTTTTCAGCAAGTTGCAACATTGAAATGCAGAAATAAGCACTTTTCCATAAACAAGCTCTAAATCATGTTTGAAGCACTCTGGATGTCCAATTTTTGCTGTGCTGTTTATTGAGATGTTATGAAAACCGTGGACTGTTTTCAGCAAGTTGCAACATTGAAATGCAGAAATAAGCACTTTTCCATAAACAAGCTCTAAATCATGTTTGATGCACTCTGGATGTCCAATTTTTGCTGTGCTGTGTCTAGTTGAGATGAAATGAACACCGTGGACAGTTTTCAGCAAGTTGCAACATTGAAATGCAGAAATAAGCACTTTTCCATAAACAAGCTCTAAATCATGTTTGATGCACTCTGGATGTCCAATTTTTTGTTATGTTTATTTGAGATGAAATGAAAACACGTGGACAGTTTTCAGCAAGTTGCAACATTGAAATGCAGAAATAAGCACTTTTCCATAAACAAGCTCTAAATCATGTTTGAAGCACTCTGGATAAAAATTTTTTGTTATGTTTATTCGAGATGTTATGAAAACACTGTAGACTGTTTTCAGCAAGTTGCAACATTGAAATGCAGAAATAAGCACTTTTCCATAAACAAGCTCTAAATCATGTTTGATGCACTCTGGATGTCCAATTTTTGCTTGCTGTCTATAGTTGAGATGAAATGAACACCGTGGACAGTTTTCAGCAAGTTGCAACATTGAAATGCAGAAATAAGCACTTTTCCATAAACAAGCTCTAAATCATGTTTGATGCACTCTGGATGTCCAATTTTTGCTGTGCTGTGTCTAGTTGAGATGAAATGAACACCGTGGACAGTTTTCAGCAAGTTGCAACATTGAAATGCAGAAATAAGCACTTTTCCATAAACAAGCTCTAAATCATGTTTGATGCACTCTGGATGTCCAATTTTTGCTGTGCTGTGTCTAGTTGAGATGAAATGAACGCCGTGGACAGTTTTCAGCAAGTTGCAACATTGAAATGCAGAAATAAGCACTTTTCCATAAACAAGCTCTAAATCATGTTTGAAGCACTCTGGATAAAAAATGTTTTTGTTATGTTTATTCGAGATGTTATGAAAACACTGTAGACTGTTTTCAGCAAGTTACAACATTGAAATGCAGAAATAAGCACTTTTCCATAAACAAGCTCTAAATCATGTTTGATGCACTCTGGATGTCCAATTTTTGCTTGCTGTCTATAGTTGAGATGAAATGAACACCGTGGACAGTTTTCAGCAAGTTGCAACATTGAAATGCAGAAATAAGCACTTTTCCATAAACAAGCTCTAAATCATGTTTGATGCACTCTGGATGTCCAATTTTTGCTGTGCTGTGTATAGTTGAGATGAAATGAACACCGTGGATAGTTTTCAGCAAGTTGCAACATTGAAATGCAGAAATAAGCACTTTTCCATAAACAAGCTCTAAATCATGTTTGATGCACTCTGGATGTCCAATTTTTGCTGTGCTGTGTCTAGGTTGAGATGAAATGAACGCCGTGGACAGTTTTCAGCAAGTTGCAACATTGAAATGCAGAAATAAGCACTTTTCCATAAACAAGCTCTAAATCATGTTTGAAGCACTCTGGATAAAAAATGTTTTGTTATGTTTATTCGAGATGTTATGAAAACACTGTAGACTGTTTTCAGCAAGTTACAACATTGAAATGCAGAAATAAGCACTTTTCCATAAACAAGCTCTAAATCATGTTTGATGCACTCTGGATGTCCAATTTTTGCTGTGCTGTGTCTAGTTGAGATGAAATGAACACCGTGGACAGTTTTCAGCAAGTTGCAACATTGAAATGCAGAAATAAGCACTTTTCCATAAACAAGCTCTAAATCATGTTTGATGCACTCTGGATGTCCAATTTTTGCTGTGCTGTGTCTAGTTGAGATGAAATGAACACCGTGGACAGTTTTCAGCAAGTTGCAACATTGAAATGCAGAAATAAGCACTTTTCCATAAACAAGCTCTAAATCATGTTTGATGCACTCTGGATGTCCAATTTTTGCTGTGCTGTGTCTAGTTGAGATGAAATGAACACCGTGGACAGTTTTCAGCAAGTTGCAACATTGAAATGCAGAAATAAGCACTTTTCCATAAACAAGCTCTAAATCATGTTTGATGCACTCTGGATAAAAAATTTTTTTGTTATGTTTATTCGAGATGTTATGAAAACACTGTAGACTGTTTTCAGCAAGTTGCAACATTGAAATGCAGAAATAAGCACTTTTCCATAAACAAGCTCTAAATCATGTTTGATGCACTCTGGATGTCCAATTTTTGCTGTGCTGTGTCTAGTTGAGATGAAATGAACACCGTGGACAGTTTTCAGCAAGTTGCAACATTGAAATGCAGAAATAAGCACTTTTCCATAAACAAGCTCTAAATCATGTTTGATGCACTCTGGATGTCCAATTTTTGCTGTGCTGTGTCTAGTTGAGATGAAATGAACACCGTGGACAGTTTTCAGCAAGTTGCAACATTGAAATGCAGAAATAAGCACTTTTCCATAAACAAGCTCTAAATCATGTTTGATGCACTCTGGATGTCCAATTTTTGCTGTGCTGTGTCTAGTTGAGATGAAATGAACACCGTGGACAGTTTTCAGCAAGTTGCAACATTGAAATGCAGAAATAAGCACTTTTCCATAAACAAGCTCTAAATCATGTTTGAAGCACTCTGGATAAAAAATGTTTTTGTTATGTTTATTCGAGATGTTATGAAAACACTGTAGACTGTTTTCAGCAAGTTGCAACATTGAAATGCAGAAATAAGCACTTTTCCATAAACAAGCTCTAAATCATGTTTGATGCACTCTGGATGTCCAATTTTTGCTGTGCTGTCTATAGTTGAGATGAAATGAACACCGTGGACAGTTTTCAGCAAGTTGCAACATTGAAATGCAGAAATAAGCACTTTTCCATAAACAAGCTCTAAATCATGTTTGATGCACTCTGGATGTCCAATTTTTGCTGTGCTGTGTCTAGTTGAGATGAAATGAACACCGTGGACAGTTTTCAGCAAGTTGCAACATTGAAATGCAGAAATAAGCACTTTTCCATAAACAAGCTCTAAATCATGTTTGATGCACTCTGGATGTCCAATTTTTGCTGTGCTGTGTCTAGTTGAGATGAAATGAACACCGTGGACAGTTTTCAGCAAGTTGCAACATTGAAATGCAGAAATAAGCACTTTTCCATAAACAAGCTCTAAATCATGTTTGAAGCACTCTGGATAAAAAATTTTTTGTTATGTTTATTCGAGATGTTATGAAAACACTGTGGACTGTTTTCAGCAAGTTACAACATTGAAATGCAGAAATAAGCACTTTTCCATAAACAAGCTCTAAATCATGTTTGATGCACTCTGGATGTCCAATTTTTGCTTGCTGTCTATAGTTGAGATGAAATGAACACCGTGGATAGTTTTCAGCAAGTTGCAACATTGAAATGCAGAAATAAGCACTTTTCCATAAACAAGCTCTAAATCATGTTTGATGCACTCTGGATGTCCAATTTTTGCTTGCTGTGTCTAGTTGAGATGAAATGAACACCGTGGACAGTTTTCAGCAAGTTGCAACATTGAAATGCAGAAATAAGCACTTTTCCATAAACAAGCTCTAAATCATGTTTGATGCACTCTGGATGTCCAATTTTTGCTGTGCTGTGTCTAGTTGAGATGAAATGAACACCGTGGACAGTTTTCAGCAAGTTGCAACATTGAAATGCAGAAATAAGCACTTTTCCATAAACAAGCTCTAAATCATGTTTGAAGCACTCTGGATAAAAAATTTTGTTATGTTTATTCGAGATGTTATGAAAACACGTAGACTGTTTTCAGCAAGTTGCAACATTGAAATGCAGAAATAAGCACTTTTCCATAAACAAGCTCTAAATCATGTTTGATGCACTCTGGATGTCCAATTTTTGCTGTGCTGTCTCTAGTTGAGATGAAATGAACACCGTGGATAGTTTTCAGCAAGTTGCAACATTGAAATGCAGAAATAAGCACTTTTCCATAAACAAGCTCTAAATCATGTTTGATGCACTCTGGATGTCCAATTTTTGCTGTGCTGTGTCTAGTTGAGATGAAATGAACACCGTGGACAGTTTTCAGCAAGTTGCAACATTGAAATGCAGAAATAAGCACTTTTCCATAAACAAGCTCTAAATCATGTTTGATGCACTCTGGATGTCCAATTTTTGCTGTGCTGTGTCTAGTTTGAGATGAAATGAACACCGTGGACAGTTTTCAGCAAGTTGCAACATTGAAATGCAGAAATAAGCACTTTTCCATAAACAAGCTCTAAATCATGTTTGATGCACTCTGGATAAAAAATGTTTGTTATGTTTATTCGAGATGTTATGAAAACACTGTGGACTGTTTTCAGCAAGTTGCAACATTGAAATGCAGAAATAAGCACTTTTCCATAAACAAGCTCTAAATCATGTTTGATGCACTCTGGATGTCCAATTTTTGCTGTGCTGTCTCTAGTTGAGATGAAATGAACACCGTGGATAGTTTTCAGCAAGTTGCAACATTGAAATGCAGAAATAAGCACTTTTCCATAAACAAGCTCTAAATCATGTTTGATGCACTCTGGATGTCCAATTTTTGCTGTGCTGTGTCTAGTTGAGATGAAATGAACACCGTGGACAGTTTTCAGCAAGTTGCAACATTGAAATGCAGAAATAAGCACTTTTCCATAAACAAGCTCTAAATCATGTTTGAAGCACTCTGGATAAAAAATTTTTTGTTATGTTTATTCGAGATGTTATGAAAACACTGTGGACTGTTTTCAGCAAGTTGCAACATTGAAATGCAGAAATAAGCACTTTTCCATAAACAAGCTCTAAATCATGTTTGATGCACTCTGGATGTCCAATTTTTGCTGTGCTGTGTCTAGTTGAGATGAAATGAACACCGTGGACAGTTTTCAGCAAGTTGCAACATTGAAATGCAGAAATAAGCACTTTTCCATAAACAAGCTCTAAATCATGTTTGATGCACTCTGGATGTCCAATTTTTGCTGTGCTGTGTCTAGTTGAGATGAAATGAACACCGTGGACAGTTTTCAGCAAGTTGCAACATTGAAATGCAGAAATAAGCACTTTTCCATAAACAAGCTCTAAATCATGTTTGATGCACTCTGGATGTCCAATTTTTGCTGTGCTGTGTCTAGGTGAGATGAAATGAACACCGTGGACAGTTTTCAGCAAGTTGCAACATTGAAATGCAGAAATAAGCACTTTTCCATAAACAAGCTCTAAATCATGTTTGAAGCACTCTGGATAAAAAATGTTTTTGTTATGTTTATTCGAGATGTTATGAAAACACTGTAGACTGTTTTCAGCAAGTTACAACATTGAAATGCAGAAATAAGCACTTTTCCATAAACAAGCTCTAAATCATGTTTGATGCACTCTGGATGTCCAATTTTTGCTTGCTGTCTTAGTTGAGATGAAATGAACACCGTGGACAGTTTTCAGCAAGTTGCAACATTGAAATGCAGAAATAAGCACTTTTCCATAAACAAGCTCTAAATCATGTTTGATGCACTCTGGATGTCCAATTTTTGCTGTGCTGTGTCTAGTTGAGATGAAATGAACACCGTGGACAGTTTTCAGCAAGTTGCAACATTGAAATGCAGAAATAAGCACTTTTCCATAAACAAGCTCTAAATCATGTTTGATGCACTCTGGATGTCCAATTTTTGCTGTGCTGTGTCTAGGTTGAGATGAAATGAACACCGTGGACAGTTTTCAGCAAGTTGCAACATTGAAATGCAGAAATAAGCACTTTTCCATAAACAAGCTCTAAATCATGTTTGAAGCACTCTGGATAAAAAATGTTTTGTTATGTTTATTCGAGATGTTATGAAAACACTGTGACTGTTTTCAGCAAGTTACAACATTGAAATGCAGAAATAAGCACTTTTCCATAAACAAGCTCTAAATCATGTTTGATGCACTCTGGATGTCCAATTTTTGCTGCTGTCTATAGTTGAGATGAATGAACACCGTGGATAGTTTTCAGCAAGTTGCAACATTGAAATGCAGAAATAAGCACTTTTCCATAAACAAGCTCTAAATCATGTTTGATGCACTCTGGATGTCCAATTTTTGCTGTGCTGTCTATAGTTGAGATGAAATGAACTCCGTGGACAGTTTTCAGCAAGTTGCATCATTGAAATGCAGAAATAAGCACTTTTCCATAAACAAGCTCTAAATCATGTTTGATGCACTCTGGATGTCCAATTTTTGCTGTGCTGTGTCTAGTTGAGATGAAATGAACGCCGTGGACAGTTTTCAGCAAGTTGCAACATTGAAATGCAGAAATAAGCACTTTTCCATAAACAAGCTCTAAATCATGTTTGATGCACTCTGGATAAAAAATTTTTGTTATGTTTATTCGAGATGTTATGAAAACACTGTAGACTGTTTTCAGCAAGTTACAACATTGAAATGCAGAAATAAGCACTTTTCCATAAACAAGCTCTAAATCATGTTTGATGCACTCTGGATGTCCAATTTTTGCTTGCTGTCTATAGTTGAGATGAAATGAACACCGTGGATAGTTTTCAGCAAGTTGCAACATTGAAATGCAGAAATAAGCACTTTTCCATAAACAAGCTCTAAATCATGTTTGATGCACTCTGGATGTCCAATTTTTGCTGTGCTGTGTCTAGTTGAGATGAAATGAACACCGTGGACAGTTTTCAGCAAGTTGCAACATTGAAATGCAGAAATAAGCACTTTTCCATAAACAAGCTCTAAATCATGTTTGAAGCACTCTGGATAAAAAATGTTTTGTTATGTTTATTCGAGATGTTATGAAAACACTGTAGACTGTTTTCAGCAAGTTACAACATTGAAATGCAGAAATAAGCACTTTTCCATAAACAAGCTCTAAATCATGTTTGATGCACTCTGGATGTCCAATTTTTGCTGTGCTGTGTCTAGTTGAGATGAAATGAACACCGTGGACAGTTTTCAGCAAGTTGCAACATTGAAATGCAGAAATAAGCACTTTTCCATAAACAAGCTCTAAATCATGTTTGATGCACTCTGGATAAAAAATTTTTTGTTATGTTTATTGAGATGTTATGAAAACATGGACTGTTTTCAGCAAGTTGCAACATTGAAATGCAGAAATAAGCACTTTTCCATAAACAAGCTCTAAATCATGTTTGAAGCACTCTGGATAAAAAATTTTTTGTTATGTTTATTCGAGATGTTATGAAACACTGTAGACTGTTTTCAGCAAGTTGCAACATTGAAATGCAGAAATAAGCACTTTTCCATAAACAAGCTCTAAATCATGTTTGATGCACTCTGGATGTCCAATTTTTGCTTGCTGTCTATAGTTGAGATGAAATGAACACCGTGGATAGTTTTCAGCAAGTTGCAACATTGAAATGCAGAAATAAGCACTTTTCCATAAACAAGCTCTAAATCATGTTTGATGCACTCTGGATGTCCAATTTTTGCTTGCTGTCTATAGTTGAGATGAAATGAACACCGTGGATAGTTTTCAGCAAGTTGCAACATTGAAATGCAGAAATAAGCACTTTTCCATAAACAAGCTCTAAATCATGTTTGATGCACTCTGGATGTCCAATTTTTGCTGTGCTGTGTCTAGTTGAGATGAAATGAACACCGTGGACAGTTTTCAGCAAGTTGCAACATTGAAATGCAGAAATAAGCACTTTTCCATAAACAAGCTCTAAATCATGTTTGATGCACTCTGGATGTCCAATTTTTGCTGTGCTGTGTCTAGTTGAGATGAAATGAACACCGTGGACAGTTTTCAGCAAGTTGCAACATTGAAATGCAGAAATAAGCACTTTTCCATAAACAAGCTCTAAATCATGTTTGAAGCACTCTGGATAAAAAATGTTTTTGTTATGTTTATTCGAGATGTTATGAAAACACTGTAGACTGTTTTCAGCAAGTTACAACATTGAAATGCAGAAATAAGCACTTTTCCATAAACAAGCTCTAAATCATGTTTGATGCACTCTGGATGTCCAATTTTTGCTGTGCTGTGTCTAGTTGAGATGAAATGAACACCGTGGACAGTTTTCAGCAAGTTGCAACATTGAAATGCAGAAATAAGCACTTTTCCATAAACAAGCTCTAAATCATGTTTGATGCACTCTGGATGTCCAATTTTTGCTGTGCTGTGTCTAGTTGAGATGAAATGAACACCGTGGACAGTTTTCAGCAAGTTGCAACATTGAAATGCAGAAATAAGCACTTTTCCATAAACAAGCTCTAAATCATGTTTGAAGCACTCTGGATAAAAAAATGTTTTTGTTATGTTTATTCGAGATGTTATGAAAACACGGTAGACTATTTTCAGCAAGTTACAACATTGAAATGCAGAAATAAGCACTTTTCCATAAACAAGCTCTAAATCATGTTTTGATGCACTCTGGATGTCCAATTTTTGCTGTGCTGTGTCTAGTTGAGATGAAATGAACACCGTGGATAGTTTTCAGCAAGTTGCAACATTGAAATGCAGAAATAAGCACTTTTCCATAAACAAGCTCTAAATCATGTTTGATGCACTCTGGATGTCCAAGTTTTGCTGTGCTGTCTATAGTTGAGATGAAATGAACGCCGTGGATAGTTTTCAGCAAGTTGCAACATTGAAATGCAGAAATAAGCACTTTTCCATAAACAAGCTCTAAATCATGTTTGATGCACTCTGGATGTCCAATTTTTGCTGTGCTGTGTCTAGTTGAGATGAAATGAACACCGTGGACAGTTTTCAGCAAGTTGCAACATTGAAATGCAGAAATAAGCACTTTTCCATAAACAAGCTCTAAATCATGTTTGATGCACTCTGGATGTCCAATTTTTGCTGTGCTGTGTCTAGGTTGAGATGAAATGAACGCCGTGGACAGTTTTCAGCAAGTTGCAACATTGAAATGCAGAAATAAGCACTTTTCCATAAACAAGCTCTAAATCATGTTTGAAGCACTCTGGATAAAAAATTTTTTGTTATGTTTATTCGAGATGTTATGAAAACACTGTAGACTGTTTTCAGCAAGTTGCAACATTGAAATGCAGAAATAAGCACTTTTCCATAAACAAGCTCTAAATCATGTTTGATGCACTCTGGATGTCCAATTTTTGCTGTGCTGTCTATAGTTGAGATGAAATGAACACCGTGGATAGTTTTCAGCAAGTTGCAACATTGAAATGCAGAAATAAGCACTTTTCCATAAACAAGCTCTAAATCATGTTTGATGCACTCTGGATGTCCAATTTTTGCTGTGCTGTGTCTAGTTGAGATGAAATGAACACCGTGGACAGTTTTCAGCAAGTTGCAACATTGAAATGCAGAAATAAGCACTTTTCCATAAACAAGCTCTAAATCATGTTTGATGCACTCTGGATGTCCAATTTTTGCTGTGCTGTGTCTAGGTGAGATGAAATGAACACCGTGGACAGTTTTCAGCAAGTTGCAACATTGAAATGCAGAAATAAGCACTTTTCCATAAACAAGCTCTAAATCATGTTTGAAGCACTCTGGATAAAAAAATGTTTTGTTATGTTTATTCGAGATGTTATGAAAACACTGTAGACTGTTTTCAGCAAGTTACAACATTGAAATGCAGAAATAAGCACTTTTCCATAAACAAGCTCTAAATCATGTTTGATGCACTCTGGATGTCCAATTTTTGCTGTGCTGTGTATAGTTGAGATGAAATGAACACCGTGGATAGTTTTCAGCAAGTTGCAACATTGAAATGCAGAAATAAGCACTTTTCCATAAACAAGCTCTAAATCATGTTTGATGCACTCTGGATGTCCAATTTTTGCTGTGCTGTGTCTAGTTGAGATGAAATGAACACCGTGGATAGTTTTCAGCAAGTTGCAACATTGAAATGCAGAAATAAGCACTTTTCCATAAACAAGCTCTAAATCATGTTTGAAGCACTCTGGATAAAAAATGTTTTTGTTATGTTTATTCGAGATGTTATGAAAACACTGTGGACTGTTTTCAGCAAGTTACAACATTGAAATGCAGAAATAAGCACTTTTCCATAAACAAGCTCTAAATCATGTTTGATGCACTCTGGATGTCCAATTTTTGCTGTGCTGTGTCTAGTTGAGATGAAATGAACACCGTGGATAGTTTTCAGCAAGTTGCAACATTGAAATGCAGAAATAAGCACTTTTCCATAAACAAGCTCTAAATCATGTTTGATGCACTCTGGATGTCCAATTTTTGCTTAGCTGTCTATAGTTGCTGTCTCTTATAGAAATGAACACCGTGGATAGTTTTCAGCAAGTTGCAACATTGAAATGCAGAAATAAGCACTTTTCCATAAACAAGCTCTAAATCATGTTTGATGCACTCTGGATGTCCAATTTTTGCTGTGCTGTCTAGTTGAGATGAAATGAACACCGTGGACAGTTTTCAGCAAGTTGCAACATTGAAATGCAGAAATAAGCACTTTTCCATAAACAAGCTCTAAATCATGTTTGATGCACTCTGGATGTCCAATTTTTGCTGTGCTGTGTCTAGGTTGAGATGAAATGAACGCCGTGGACAGTTTTCAGCAAGTTGCAACATTGAAATGCAGAAATAAGCACTTTTCCATAAACAAGCTCTAAATCATGTTTGAAGCACTCTGGATAAAAAATGTTTTTGTTATGTTTATTGAGATGTTATGAAAACACTGTAGACTGTTTTCAGCAAGTTACAACATTGAAATGCAGAAATAAGCACTTTTCCATAAACAAGCTCTAAATCATGTTTGATGCACTCTGGATGTCCAATTTTTGCTTGCTGTCTCTAGTTGAGATGAAATGAACACCGTGGATAGTTTTCAGCAAGTTGCAACATTGAAATGCAGAAATAAGCACTTTTCCATAAACAAGCTCTAAATCATGTTTGATGCACTCTGGATGTCCAATTTTTGCTGTGCTGTGTCTAGTTGAGATGAAATGAACACCGTGGACAGTTTTCAGCAAGTTGCAACATTGAAATGCAGAAATAAGCACTTTTCCATAAACAAGCTCTAAATCATGTTTGATGCACTCTGGATGTCCAATTTTTGCTGTGCTGTGTCTAGTTGAGATGAAATGAACACCGTGGACAGTTTTCAGCAAGTTGCAACATTGAAATGCAGAAATAAGCACTTTTCCATAAACAAGCTCTAAATCATGTTTGATGCACTCTGGATGTCCAATTTTTGCTGTGCTGTGTCTAGTTGAGATGAAATGAACACCGTGGACAGTTTTCAGCAAGTTGCAACATTGAAATGCAGAAATAAGCACTTTTCCATAAACAAGCTCTAAATCATGTTTGAAGCACTCTGGATAAAAAATTTTTTTTGTTATGTTATTCGAGATGTTATGAAAACACTGTAGACTGTTTTCAGCAAGTTGCAACATTGAAATGCAGAAATAAGCACTTTTCCATAAACAAGCTCTAAATCATGTTTGATGCACTCTGGATGTCCAATTTTTGCTTGCTGTCTCTAGTTGAGATGAAATGAACACCGTGGATAGTTTTCAGCAAGTTGCAACATTGAAATGCAGAAATAAGCACTTTTCCATAAACAAGCTCTAAATCATGTTTGATGCACTCTGGATGTCCAATTTTTGCTGTGCTGTGTCTAGTTGAGATGAAATGAACACCGTGGACAGTTTTCAGCAAGTTGCAACATTGAAATGCAGAAATAAGCACTTTTCCATAAACAAGCTCTAAATCATGTTTGATGCACTCTGGATGTCCAATTTTTGCTGTGCTGTGTCTAGTTGAGATGAAATGAACACCGTGGACAGTTTTCAGCAAGTTGCAACATTGAAATGCAGAAATAAGCACTTTTCCATAAACAAGCTCTAAATCATGTTTGATGCACTCTGGATGTCCAATTTTTGCTGTGCTGTGTCTAGTTGAGATGAAATGAACACCGTGGACAGTTTTCAGCAAGTTGCAACATTGAAATGCAGAAATAAGCACTTTTCCATAAACAAGCTCTAAATCATGTTTGATGCACTCTGGATAAAAAATGTTTTGTTATGTTTATTCGAGATGTTATGAAACACTGTAGACTGTTTTCAGCAAGTTACAACATTGAAATGCAGAAATAAGCACTTTTCCATAAACAAGCTCTAAATCATGTTTGATGCACTCTGGATGTCCAATTTTTGCTGTGCTGTCTATAGTTGAGATGAAAACACCGTGGATAGTTTTCAGCAAGTTGCAACATTGAAATGCAGAAATAAGCACTTTTCCATAAACAAGCTCTAAATCATGTTTGATGCACTCTGGATGTCCAATTTTTGCTGTGCTGTGTCTAGTTGAGATGAAATGAACACCGTGGATAGTTTTCAGCAAGTTGCAACATTGAAATGCAGAAATAAGCACTTTTCCATAAACAAGCTCTAAATCATGTTTGAAGCACTCTGGATAAAAAAATGTTTTTGTTATGTTTATTCGAGATGTTATGAAAACACTGTAGACTGTTTTCAGCAAGTTACAACATTGAAATGCAGAAATAAGCACTTTTCCATAAACAAGCTCTAAATCATGTTTGATGCACTCTGGATGTCCAATTTTTGCTGTGCTGTGTCTAGTTGAGATGAAATGAACACCGTGGATAGTTTTCAGCAAGTTGCAACATTGAAATGCAGAAATAAGCACTTTTCCATAAACAAGCTCTAAATCATGTTTGATGCACTCTGGATGTCCAATTTTTGCTTGCTGTCTATAGTTGAGATGAAATGAACACCGTGGATAGTTTTCAGCAAGTTGCAACATTGAAATGCAGAAATAAGCACTTTTCCATAAACAAGCTCTAAATCATGTTTGATGCACTCTGGATGTCCAATTTTTGCTGTGCTGTGTCTAGTTGAGATGAAATGAACACCGTGGACAGTTTTCAGCAAGTTGCAACATTGAAATGCAGAAATAAGCACTTTTCCATAAACAAGCTCTAAATCATGTTTGATGCACTCTGGATGTCCAATTTTTGCTGTGCTGTGTCTAGTTGAGATGAAATGAACGCCGTGGACAGTTTTCAGCAAGTTGCAACATTGAAATGCAGAAATAAGCACTTTTCCATAAACAAGCTCTAAATCATGTTTGAAGCACTCTGGATAAAAAAATTTTTTGTTATGTTTATTCGAGATGTTATGAAACACTGTAGACTGTTTTCAGCAAGTTACAACATTGAAATGCAGAAATAAGCACTTTTCCATAAACAAGCTCTAAATCATGTTTGATGCACTCTGGATGTCCAATTTTTGCTTGCTGTCTTAGTTGAGATGAAATGAACACCGTGGATAGTTTTCAGCAAGTTGCAACATTGAAATGCAGAAATAAGCACTTTTCCATAAACAAGCTCTAAATCATGTTTGATGCACTCTGGATGTCCAATTTTTGCTGTGCTGTGTCTAGTTGAGATGAAATGAACACCGTGGACAGTTTTCAGCAAGTTGCAACATTGAAATGCAGAAATAAGCACTTTTCCATAAACAAGCTCTAAATCATGTTTGATGCACTCTGGATGTCCAATTTTTGCTGTGCTGTGTCTAGTTGAGATGAAATGAACACCGTGGACAGTTTTCAGCAAGTTGCAACATTGAAATGCAGAAATAAGCACTTTTCCATAAACAAGCTCTAAATCATGTTTGATGCACTCTGGATAAAAATTTTTTGTTATGTTTATTCGAGATGTTATGAAAACTGTAGACTGTTTTCAGCAAGTTGCAACATTGAAATGCAGAAATAAGCACTTTTCCATAAACAAGCTCTAAATCATGTTTGATGCACTCTGGATGTCCAATTTTTGCTGTGCTGTGTCTAGTTGAGATGAAATGAACACCGTGGACAGTTTTCAGCAAGTTGCAACATTGAAATGCAGAAATAAGCACTTTTCCATAAACAAGCTCTAAATCATGTTTGATGCACTCTGGATGTCCAATTTTTGTTGCTGTCTATAGTTGAGATGAAATGAACACCGTGGATAGTTTTCAGCAAGTTGCAACATTGAAATGCAGAAATAAGCACTTTTCCATAAACAAGCTCTAAATCATGTTTGATGCACTCTGGATGTCCAATTTTTGCTGTGCTGTGTCTAGTTGAGATGAAATGAACACCGTGGACAGTTTTCAGCAAGTTGCAACATTGAAATGCAGAAATAAGCACTTTTCCATAAACAAGCTCTAAATCATGTTTGATGCACTCTGGATGTCCAATTTTTGCTGTGCTGTGTCTAGTTGAGATGAAATGAACGCCGTGGACAGTTTTCAGCAAGTTGCAACATTGAAATGCAGAAATAAGCACTTTTCCATAAACAAGCTCTAAATCATGTTTGAAGCACTCTGGATAAAAAATGTTTTTGTTATGTTTATTCGAGATGTTATGAAACACTGTGACTGTTTTCAGCAAGTTAACATTGAAATGCAGAAATAAGCACTTTTCCATAAACAAGCTCTAAATCATGTTTGATGCACTCTGGATGTCCAATTTTTGCTTAGCTGTCTATAGTTGAGATGAAATGAACACCGTGGATAGTTTTCAGCAAGTTGCAACATTGAAATGCAGAAATAAGCACTTTTCCATAAACAAGCTCTAAATCATGTTTGATGCACTCTGGATGTCCAATTTTTGCTGTGCTGTGTCTAGTTGAGATGAAATGAACACCGTGGACAGTTTTCAGCAAGTTGCAACATTGAAATGCAGAAATAAGCACTTTTCCATAAACAAGCTCTAAATCATGTTTGATGCACTCTGGATGTCCAATTTTTGCTGTGCTGTGTCTAGTTGAGATGAAATGAACACCGTGGACAGTTTTCAGCAAGTTGCAACATTGAAATGCAGAAATAAGCACTTTTCCATAAACAAGCTCTAAATCATGTTTGATGCACTCTGGATGTCCAATTTTGCTGTGCTGTGTCTAGGTTGAGATGAAATGAACGCCGTGGACAGTTTTCAGCAAGTTGCAACATTGAAATGCAGAAATAAGCACTTTTCCATAAACAAGCTCTAAATCATGTTTGAAGCACTCTGGATAAAAATGTTTTTGTTATGTTTATTCGAGATGTTATGAAAACACTGTAGACTGTTTTCAGCAAGTTACAACATTGAAATGCAGAAATAAGCACTTTTCCATAAACAAGCTCTAAATCATGTTTGATGCACTCTGGATGTCCAATTTTTGCTTGCTGTCTATAGTTGAGATGAAATGAACACCGTGGATAGTTTTCAGCAAGTTGCAACATTGAAATGCAGAAATAAGCACTTTTCCATAAACAAGCTCTAAATCATGTTTGATGCACTCTGGATGTCCAATTTTTGCTGTGCTGTGTCTAGTTGAGATGAAATGAACACCGTGGACAGTTTTCAGCAAGTTGCAACATTGAAATGCAGAAATAAGCACTTTTCCATAAACAAGCTCTAAATCATGTTTGATGCACTCTGGATGTCCAATTTTTGCTGTGCTGTGTCTAGTTGAGATGAAATGAACACCGTGGACAGTTTTCAGCAAGTTGCAACATTGAAATGCAGAAATAAGCACTTTTCCATAAACAAGCTCTAAATCATGTTTGAAGCACTCTGGATAAAAAATGTTTTTGTTATGTTTATTCGAGATGTTATGAACACACTGTAGACTGTTTTCAGCAAGTTACAACATTGAAATGCAGAAAAAGCACTTTTCCATAAACAAGCTCTAAATCATGTTTGATGCACTCTGGATGTCCAATTTTTGCTTAGCTGTCTATAGTTGAGATGAAATGAACACCGTGGATAGTTTTCAGCAAGTTGCAACATTGAAATGCAGAAATAAGCACTTTTCCATAAACAAGCTCTAAATCATGTTTGATGCACTCTGGATGTCCAATTTTTGCTGTGCTGTGTATAGTTGAGATGAAATGAACACCGTGGACAGTTTTCAGCAAGTTGCAACATTGAAATGCAGAAATAAGCACTTTTCCATAAACAAGCTCTAATCATGTTTGATGCACTCTGGATGTCCAATTTTTGCTGTGCTGTGTCTAGGTTGAGATGAAATGAAACCGTGGACAGTTTTCAGCAAGTTGCAACATTGAAATGCAGAAATAAGCACTTTTCCATAAACAAGCTCTAAATCATGTTTGAAGCACTCTGGATAAAAATTTTTTGCTTATGTGTTATTCGATGTTATGAAACACTGTGGACTGTTTTCAGCAAGTTGCAACATTGAAATGCAGAAATAAGCACTTTTCCATAAACAAGCTCTAAATCATGTTTGATGCACTCTGGATGTCCAATTTTTGCTGTGCTGTGTCTAGTTGAGATGAAATGAACACCGTGGATAGTTTTCAGCAAGTTGCAACATTGAAATGCAGAAATAAGCACTTTTCCATAAACAAGCTCTAAATCATGTTTGATGCACTCTGGATGTCCAATTTTTTGTTATGTGTTATTCGAGATGTTATGAAACACCGTGGACTGTTTTCAGCAAGTTGCAACATTGAAATGCAGAAATAAGCACTTTTCCATAAACAAGCTCTAAATCATGTTTGATGCACTCTGGATGTCCAATTTTTGCTGTGCTGTGTCTAGTTGAGATGAAATGAACACCGTGGATAGTTTTCAGCAAGTTGCAACATTGAAATGCAGAAATAAGCACTTTTCCATAAACAAGCTCTAAATCATGTTTGATGCACTCTGGATGTCCAATTTTTGCTTAGCTGTCTATATTGAGATGAAATGAACACCGTGGATAGTTTTCAGCAAGTTGCAACATTGAAATGCAGAAATAAGCACTTTTCCATAAACAAGCTCTAAATCATGTTTGATGCACTCTGGATGTCCAATTTTTGCTGTGCTGTGTCTAGTTGAGATGAAATGAACACCGTGGACAGTTTTCAGCAAGTTGCAACATTGAAATGCAGAAATAAGCACTTTTCCATAAACAAGCTCTAAATCATGTTTGATGCACTCTGGATGTCCAATTTTTGCTGTGCTGTGTCTAGTTGAGATGAAATGAACGCCGTGGACAGTTTTCAGCAAGTTGCAACATTGAAATGCAGAAATAAGCACTTTTCCATAAACAAGCTCTAAATCATGTTTGAAGCACTCTGGATAAAAAATGTTTTTGTTATGTTTATTCGAGATGTTATGAAAACACTGTAGACTGTTTTCAGCAAGTTACAACATTGAAATGCAGAAATAAGCACTTTTCCATAAACAAGCTCTAAATCATGTTTGATGCACTCTGGATGTCCAATTTTTGCTTAGTGCTGTCTATAGTTGAGATGAAATGAACACCGTGGATAGTTTTCAGCAAGTTGCAACATTGAAATGCAGAAATAAGCACTTTTCCATAAACAAGCTCTAAATCATGTTTGATGCACTCTGGATGTCCAATTTTTGCTGTGCTGTGTCTAGTTGAGATGAAATGAACACCGTGGACAGTTTTCAGCAAGTTGCAACATTGAAATGCAGAAATAAGCACTTTTCCATAAACAAGCTCTAAATCATGTTTGATGCACTCTGGATGTCCAATTTTTGCTGTGCTGTGTCTAGTTGAGATGAAATGAACACCGTGGATAGTTTTCAGCAAGTTGCAACATTGAAATGCAGAAATAAGCACTTTTCCATAAACAAGCTCTAAATCATGTTTGATGCACTCTGGATGTCCAATTTTTGCTGTGCTGTGTCTAGTTGAGATGAAATGAACACCGTGGACAGTTTTCAGCAAGTTGCAACATTGAAATGCAGAAATAAGCACTTTTCCATAAACAAGCTCTAAATCATGTTTGAAGCACTCTGGATAAAAAATTTTTTTGTTATGTTTATTCGAGATGTTATGAAAAACAAGACTGTTTTCAGCAAGTTACAACATTGAAATGCAGAAATAAGCACTTTTCCATAAACAAGCTCTAAATCATGTTTGATGCACTCTGGATGTCCAATTTTTGCTGTGCTGTCTATAGTTGAGATGAAATGAACACCGTGGATAGTTTTCAGCAAGTTGCAACATTGAAATGCAGAAATAAGCACTTTTCCATAAACAAGCTCTAAATCATGTTTGATGCACTCTGGATGTCCAATTTTTGCTGTGCTGTCTTAGTTGAGATGAAATGAACACCGTGGACAGTTTTCAGCAAGTTGCAACATTGAAATGCAGAAATAAGCACTTTTCCATAAACAAGCTCTAAATCATGTTTGATGCACTCTGGATGTCCAATTTTTGCTGTGCTGTGTCTAGGTTGAGATGAAATGAACACCGTGGACAGTTTTCAGCAAGTTGCAACATTGAAATGCAGAAATAAGCACTTTTCCATAAACAAGCTCTAAATCATGTTTGAAGCACTCTGGATAAAAAATGTTTTTGTTATGTTTATTCGAGATGTTATGAAAACACTGTAGACTGTTTTCAGCAAGTTGCAACATTGAAATGCAGAAATAAGCACTTTTCCATAAACAAGCTCTAAATCATGTTTGATGCACTCTGGATGTCCAATTTTTGCTTAGCTGTCTATAGTTGAGATGAAATGAACACCGTGGATAGTTTTCAGCAAGTTGCAACATTGAAATGCAGAAATAAGCACTTTTCCATAAACAAGCTCTAAATCATGTTTGATGCACTCTGGATGTCCAATTTTTGCTTGCTGTCTATAGTTGAGATGAAATGAACACCGTGGATAGTTTTCAGCAAGTTGCAACATTGAAATGCAGAAATAAGCACTTTTCCATAAACAAGCTCTAAATCATGTTTGATGCACTCTGGATGTCCAATTTTTGCTGTGCTGTGTCTAGGTTGAGATGAAATGAACCCGTGGACAGTTTTCAGCAAGTTGCAACATTGAAATGCAGAAATAAGCACTTTTCCATAAACAAGCTCTAAATCATGTTTGAAGCACTCTGGATAAAAAATGTTTTTGTTATGTTTATTCGAGATGTTATGAAACACTGTAGACTGTTTTCAGCAAGTTACAACAATGAAATGCAGAAATAAGCACTTTTCCATAAACAAGCTCTAAATCATGTTTGATGCACTCTGGATGTCCAATTTTTGCTTGCTGTCTATAGTTGAGATGAAATGAACACCGTGGATAGTTTTCAGCAAGTTGCAACATTGAAATGCAGAAATAAGCACTTTTCCATAAACAAGCTCTAAATCATGTTTGATGCACTCTGGATGTCCAATTTTTGCTGTGCTGTGTCTAGTTGAGATGAAATGAACACGTGGATAGTTTTCAGCAAGTTGCAACATTGAAATGCAGAAATAAGCACTTTTCCATAAACAAGCTCTAAATCATGTTTGAAGCACTCTGGATAAAAAATGTTTTTGTTATGTTATTCGAGATGTTATAAACACTGTAGACTGTTTTTCAGCAAGTTCAACATTGAAATGCAGAAATAAGCACTTTTCCATAAACAAGCTCTAAATCATGTTTGATGCACTCTGGATGTCCAATTTTTGCTGTGCTGTGTCTATTTGAGATTAAATGAACACCGTGGACATTTTTCAGCAAGTTGCAACATTGAAATGCAAATAAGCACTTTTCCATAAACAAGCTCTAAATCATGTTGATGCACTCTGGATT